>NC_056736.1:468417407-468592407 GCF_019279795.1 Protopterus annectens | reverse complement strand
CTTAGTCATGTATTGCTTACATGTAGTAGGTGGTCATGGGCATTGGTAATTATTACAGGTTTCATGTTCGCACAGTCTCATCTTTTTAACTGACATTATTATATACTTTTACATCATTATGTACAAAGCTGAAGTAACAGCATTTTGAGTACAAAATAACAGCAGAAGTGGGCACAGAATACACAGTTTTACTGTTTATTAATTTAACAGTCAGATGCATGTCTTGTTGAGGTGCATTTGCAATTGTCGTCCATTCGTAATTCTCTCAGAGACAATATTGGGCTACTGTACTGTGCACAGTATGATATTTGTAGTAGCCTCACAAAGAGCCACAAGTATGTTGTTTAAAAATAAAAGCACAAATGTGTATATATATATATATATATATATATATATATATATATATATATATATATATATATATATACATACACATACACACACACACACACACACACACACACACACACACACACACACACAGCAGTGGAGAAAAACTTTAACGATCTTTTACAAACAGCCAGCAGTGCACCCTGAAGCTAAATCTCACACATACAGACACACGAGCACATAAACACATACATTCAAACACATGCATGCACTCACACTTATGCACATATTCACACATAACACATTAAAACACACAAATGATCCATTTTCACATGATTCTGTTGACATCTATCAAATAAGTTTGATGTAATGCAGGATCAAGTGAAAATCAACCATCGGAACCTCAAACAAACAAAAGGCACCCTATAAATATGTATGTATTAGTTCATATACTGAATTTTAAAGATGTTCATAATTTTATGTTTTTTTGTGTGTGAGTGTGTGTGTGTGTGTGTGTGTGTGTGTGTGTGTGTGTGTGTGTGTGTGTGTGTGTGTGTGTGTGTGTGTGTGTGTGTGTGTGTGTGTGTGTGTGCGTGTGTGTGTGTGTTTTTGTACTGACATTAATAGTTACATCTGCTGACTAGGTTGCCACCTATCAGGAAATTTTCCTGACAGTCAGAAAAGTAGTGTCTCTTGTCAGGAAATCTGGAAATCAGAATCTCTGTCAGGAAATCCATTTATGGTGAGTACTTATTTTGAATCATTCTTTGAGCTAACGCATTTAGTATGTTTCTTAAAACGTTCACTGTTTCACATTTCACTTGGATTTCATATCTGTATAAAAAAGCTATGTAAACTCAATCATTGCTGTGGCTTATGCTTGTTTATATGTGTATTTCTGCGCACGGGAGGGGGGATGCTAAAGTGTATATGAGTGTATATCAGAAGAACAAGCTGGCCAAATTTCTTCCACTCTCCACTATCAAATGTCAGCAGTTTACAAAACAAGTGTCTGTTTTTGATGGTTTGTGCAAGATGCTTGAGAAAGGAATTCACACCATTCATGCAGAGATAAGCTGAGCGCTGTTGCTATCTCATAGCTTTTCTTGCCCCGTCTCAGTTCTTGGCTCTGTCTGTGTGGAGTCTGCATGCCCACCCTGTCAATGTGGAAGTCTTATTCAGGTGTCTCATTTTTGCAGCACACTAGACATGACACAGGTTAATAGATATTCTTCCAATCTGTAGAATGCATGGTGTGTGTGTGTGTGTGTGTGTGTGTGTGTGTGTGTGTGTGTGTGTGTGTGTGTGTGTGTGTGTGTGTGTGTGCGCGCGTGAGAGAGCATCAATGTGAAAACTTCATTAAAACATAGAATAACATGTCAATGTGAACTGTTCACCAATAGCTGGCAAAGCCCAGTAGTGTGAACTCCACAACTGCTCTCTATGTCAAACATATAATCTAGAGAAATAGATTGTAGATAGTAAGTATATTTGCTTTGTTTTAACTGTTGTATTTTTATATACTTTTGTATGTTAACTATTAAGTTACAAATGTGTATTTAAATTCTGATTTGTTCATAGGTTCATAGGTTCATAGGTTGGTACTAGGCTATCAGCCTTAGGACCTATGCAAGCCTACCCATAACAATTCCCTGGATATTTCTTCCCACAATATTTACTTCTTTGGACCCCTGTCTTGCAGGGTGACTGACATGATCCCCGGGTTGAATTTCCTATCTCCCAGCAATCATCAACGTTCCTTATTGCTTAATTGATTAATTAATTGATTAATTAATTGATTTGGTATTCAGTTGTGTTTTTGGGAAGGAAATGTTTTTTGTATAAAAAGTGTGGCAAATGTATGTATTTTTATTTCTGAAGAAGTCCTTGAGATGAAAGCATTGGGTAAAGAAGTTTTTTAAGCTAAATCTGGTTGGTGTCTTCCTTTGTTGCTCCAGTGTTTTGGATTTATCTGGTTTTGTTACACTGGTGGTTGTTTTATTTAGTAGTTTTAGATTATGGCTTCTGCTCCAGAGGATGATCTGATGAACATGTCCTTACATCCCACGATTGATAGCCAGCAGTTCGAGCTGGCAGGTTTGGTTTTTGAGCTATAAAGTTTTACAGAATTCATCAGCTGCACTTACTAAGAAGATATATAAAAATGGAATTCCACCTGTGGATATTGTCTCTAATTCCTGTAACTACAATGGTCCTGAAAAGGGGACTGTTTCATCTGGTTTAGAAGAAGGTAATGTGCTTACTAGTCAACTTACAGCTTACAAAGATGTTACAGCTGCTTTGAATGCAGAAAATGATCCCTTTATTCTGAATACTGCAACTGTCAACTCTGATAAAATGACAATGTTAGTTTATCTGACCAACTGTTTCTCCTTGAAAAAGGACTTAAAAAATATAGAGTTCTAGTATTTGAAAATAAGTACTTTGAATGCTGTATAGCTCTGCAAATTGTACCTAAGGGAGTGAGGCTCTTTAAAGCTCCGAATGGAGTACTTAAGGAAGATTCTTTTTTTAAAGAACTAGTCTCTTTTTTTAATCAAGCAGGGCTTGATTTTCTAAAAAACTATTGGTCACATGCAATGAAAGGCTATTAATAGACTTGAAATCTGAATTAGAAATTCTTGATAATGAATGTCAAGCTATAATACATGATTCCAACAGTATCTTCACATCTTATGAACAGATGCTAGATTCAGTCGATAAGTATGAACGCACTGTAGTTCAAAGGAAATTTAAAAAGATTGAAAGAGACAGTAAAGCTTACAAAGACGGTGAATCTTTTTTATTAGTGAGAAATCATTTAAAAATACTAATTTTAAGCCTCCTATAAATAGAAACAACAATGCAAATAAGTGTTTATACAGCTTGGCAGTGCAAACTGGGCATTCCACCTTAAATCAAGTTCCTTCTACTTTAACAGCCGCTGCTACAGCATTGGATGTCACATGTCATTCACAAGTGAACGTTAACGGCTCTAACAGTTCATCTACACCGAAGAGTAATACTACAACTTGTAATCTGAGTTCTAGTTCCAATAACAACAACCAAAACACTCCAAAAAACGGCAAGGGGTCAGCTGCGAATACACGGATGAAACAGGGGCGAGGAAGGAGTCGTTTTCAGAAGTATTAGCTTAACATCATGCTGATTTAAGACTGGCTTACAGCGTGAGTTCCAACATTAAAATTTATAATCTATCTGACCTTGTTTTATCTGAAACGCAAACAAGTTTCCTTAGACTGGGGCTTAATTTTGTCCCAAGTAATAGGACAGATTTGGCTAATACCCTGCTTAATTTAAAATTGTATGTTAGAAAATTAAATTTGATGTATATTTTTAAAGATGTACATATACCATGTCCTGCTAGTCTTAAAAGACCTTCAGCCTTTAATCCTGCTTTGCATAATACTCTGAAAGTGTTTGAAGCTTTTTGTAGTAAAGATATTAGATCTGTGTTAGGAAATAAACCTGAACATTTTTATTTTAATTTAAGTTATGAAGAGAAAAAAGCTCTTCAAGAGCTTCAACATTTAGATAATATTAGGTTTATGGTGGCTGATAAAGCAGGTGGGCTGGTTATCATATCTAATACAGATTACATTTTAGCAAAGGAGAAGCTGCTTAACAATGCAGATGAATATATGGAAGTGAATATCAATGTTATAGATAGAAGTTACAGGTTTGTAAAGTATGTATTATATGACCTGTTGATGAATGGTGAGATTTCTGCTGAAATTTATGATTTTTTTTTGTTATAGATAATCCTAGATTGGGTATACTATTTGGTATACCCAAAATTCATAAAAATACATCTAATCCACCATTTAGACCTATTGTTGCTTCTTCTGGTAGTATTACAGAGGGTCTGTCATTATACTTAGACTCATTACTTAATCCAGTGGTCCAAAGTTTATCTTCATTTATTAAAGATTCTAGGTCATTTTTGGATCAGATTAGGCTATTTAGTCAAAGTCAGGTGAACTTTAATACTGACGAGACTGAGTTTTTTATGACTGTAGATGTTGTCTCTCTGTATACGTGTATTCCACAAGCTGAAGGAATAGAGTTTGTATCTCAGTTTCTGTCTAAATACACTACATGGTCTGAATCTTCGGTAAAAACATACTGTTCCTTGTTGGAATTATTATTAGATAATAACTTATTTATTTTCAACAAGAAAAGTTATAAACAGCTCTGTGGTGTAGCAATGGGGCCAGTGTAGCCCCAGCCTTTGCTGGGTTGGTGATGGCATGGTGGGAGAAAGAACTCTTACCTACCATCAGTCTTGCCTCAGATATTTTATTTTACTGCAGGTACATTGATGATTTTTTTTTTATTATTAAAGGTCCTTCTGACAAACATTCTTTGTTTTTAACACAAATGTAAGCTATGATTTTTTGAAATTTACTTTAAGTGGTCACGGCAATAATGTAAATTATTTGGATGTGAGTCTGGAGTGGAATTCCTTAGATAGTTGCTTTTCTAGTCATATCTTTAGAAGGACCACTTATGTTAATAATTATTTACACTTCAGTAGTAATCACCCCGTGTATATGAAGAGAAATGTGCCCAAGGGTCAGTTTATTAGAGCGTCACATATGACTACAGATGATAACTTATTTCTTAATGAAGTTAAATTTATTAGTGATTTATTTTTGTGTTGGGCTACCCACTGTCTTTACTTCAAGAAGTGAGTAGTAACATTATTGAGAGAAGAGAATCAGAGTTTCCCCCTATTATTAAGAAGGGGCTCTGTGTTAAGAATATCACTGGTCATTCTACCCCCACTTCGTTTTTAACTACACCTAAATGTATTATTAATATGACTATAGATAGTAATAAAATTAAATCAGTAGTCTTTAATAACTGTAAAATTATTTCCGGTAATAATGAACTTTGTAACATTTTAGGTGATAGACCCATTTTTGTATACAAAAAATCTAAAACTATTAAGAGTATGCTTGAAAAAAATTAGACTTTAGTAGCCATGCCAGTTACTGATAAACCCAGGGGTATGTATAAATGTCTTCATTGCAACATCTGTAGATATATTTATGAAGGACCTTATATTCATTTACTTCATTTAAATCGCACTATCAGTGTACCTGGGAGATTCAATTGTAATTCTACCAATCTAGTGTATATTGCATTATGTTCAGGTTGCACTGCATTTTATGTAGGGATGACTACTAGGAATCTGAGCAAATGCATTAAAGAGCATTATTATGCTATTAAGACCAAGGATGATAAAAATGCATTGTTCAGACATTCCATTCAATGTAGTTCATATAAAAAAATTTCCTTTACAGTTTTGGAACATATTGTGGTTGACCTAAGGGGAGGCAACTAAAAAACAGAGTGAAAAGGAAAGAGTCATTATGGCAGCTTAGACTGCGGGCTGATAATCCCCCAGGTTTAAATGAATTCATTAATATTAAATGTTTTTTTAACAGATAGTAGATAGTAAGTATATTTGCTTTGTTTAAACTGTTGTATTTTTATATACTTTTGTATGTTAACTATTAAGTTACAAATGTGTATGTAAATGCTGATTTGCTGCTTAATTGATTAATTAATTGATTTGGTATTCAATGGTGTTTTTGGAAGGGACATAGTTTTTGAATAAAAAGTGTGGTAAATGTATGTATTTTTATTTCTGAAGAAGTCCTTGAGATAAAAGCGTTGAGTAAAGAAGTTTTTTATGCTAAATCTGGTTGGTGTCTTCCTCTGTTGCTCCAGTATTTTGGATTTATCTGTTTTTGTTACACTGGTGGTTGTTTTATTTAATATAATCTAGAGAAGCGTGTTACCACCCACTCACACCTGCATCCAACAAGCTCAGGAAAGGGGAGAATAGAGGGGTCCTTCTAACTGACCCAGGCACCTGTACCACTGCTCACCAGCCGACCCACAGTCTGTTCCCCCATTCTTACCCAGAAAAAAAAAATCAGCTAACCAATTAATTCCTGTAAGATCAAAGATATAGTCACATTAAAAACATCCAAACGAATGGCATTCAAATGTACCCCATCATCCCATACAGTAAAGTATCTCTATCCAAAAATTCCTGATGATATAATACCTTAATATTCAATTTTGTAAGCACCCACAACAATGTATGATTAATAAAATGCTGAGCCATCTCCAACACATTGAAGCATTTAACTTTCCTCTACACTTGGTAAAAAACTTTCTTACATTGTGAAGGACACCAATGAGGAAGAGAAAAGGCAAACACTACTAAAAACTCCTGATGTCCACCACGGCAGTAAAACTGAATAGTAAAATCAAAACTTTAATGAAAAGAATATAACATAAAATAAGCAGTCCTCAGCCTTCTGATAAGCGCTTTTGGCAAATAAGCCTTCCTCAGATCGTATAAAAAGGACTGTTCAGCTTTTGTATTTATAAGGCATCACAGCCATTCCTCATTTAGTTCTCTGACATGCCCTTGTTGCAAACCAAAAGGAGGCCAGCTAGCAGAGAGGTATAATTTCCTTCATTGTAATTAAAGGGGCAGTGCTTCTCTTTACTATAGGATTGTATATGAGAAAACTAATAGCTATGGATGCGAATACATGAATGAAGCAACATTCAAGTAAACTTGCTAATCATATTCCTTCTATTCTTAAGTGCAGGTTTTAATGGCACAATAGTATTCAAGCCTGGTGATCTGTTTGCTCTTAAATTAATTATCCAGCATGTTTCCCTTAGCTCTGTGCGATTATGAACATCACCTCCTCTTGTGGTCTGACAGACTGCCTCTATGGCCTTAAATACAAAGTAATGAGAAGGATACTGTGCTATGTGGGCTGCTAAGGCATTATTGGGATCTTTCTGTTTGATGTCCCTCAAATGTCTGAGGATACGTTCCTTAAGACTTTGATCTGTTTTGCCAACATAGAAAGCACTACATTGGCAGCAAGTTGCTAAGTATATGATGTGGGAACTAGTACAATCAGCATAGACATTAAAATTGTACTGTTGCCTGGAGTATGGATGTACAAAAACATTGGAGCTGTCAATGGAGTTGCAAGCTTTGCATCTTAAGCACTTGAAAGTGCCCTTTCTATTAGAATTGGGCCTATTTCTTTCAAATCCATCTTTGTTGCAAATGAGACATTTCAAATTCTTCTTATTCTTGTATAGGAATCTGGGCTGTTCACCTACAATGTCGCTTATTTTGTCATCAGTTGTCAATACCAGTCAAAACTTCCTAATAACTTGACATACTTGCTTATTGTCAGCAGTGTATGTTAACAAACATTTAAGTTGCTGTGGTTGAGTTTTAGGATCCAGGCTCTCATGATGGCTCGATGTGGGTTCAGAGAAGCAGGGACATCCCTTTCCTCTCCTTAATTCTTGTGGATCATGCTTCAATCTTAGATTCTTTCTTTTATAGGATCTTTTACTTAAATGTGTCTCAATATTTCTCTGTTCTGCTACAAAGTCTTCATTCTCAGTACATAATCTTGAGGTTCTTAAGATCTGATTCTCAAAGATGTTATCAAAAATATGTCCCGGGTGCATACTCCCCCTATGCAGAAAATGATTTCTCCAGGTTTCTTTTTTATGAATTCCTGTACTGATACCTCTATCAGGATGCAGATGAATCTTTACATCCAGAAATTCTATGGTCTCTGAAGAATGTTTAACCACAAACTCTAGAAAATCAGTGCTCTCGTTGATAAAGTTGACAAAAAAGTCCAATTGTGTAGAGCTGCCTCTCCAAAGGATAAAGACATCATCCACAAAACGGCCGTAGTACACTAGATATTGTTTCCAAGTGCTGGGTATCAGTTCATTATGTTCCCAGTCAGCCAGAACCAAATTAGAGTAACTATTTGCACATGGGGTGCCCATAGCCACACCCCATTTCTGCAAATAGAAAGAATCCCCATACATAAAGATGTTATTTTCCAATACAAGTTCCAGCAAGGAACATATTGGTTCTACTTCCATACTGTTCCTTGCTAGGAAAGATCTTATTGCCTGTAGACGATAGTCATTCAGAATCACCGTAAACAAACTCTTGATGTCCATTGTCACTAGTAACAAATCTTCATATTTCTTGAGGTCCTTAGTAACTAAAAAGAGTTTTTCCAGAAAATCTCCTGAGTCCTTCAATACAGTTCCTGCTAGTAGCAGGGCCTTCTTTAATTCATTCTCCACGTACATGGAAACAGGTTCAGTTACCCACCCCCTACCAGAAACTATGGGACGTAGGGGTGGGTCAACTGGATCCTTGTGAATTTTGGGGAGTCCGCTGATGAATGGAAACATAGGTTTAGGGCAATCAAAGAACTCATATAGTTCTTGTGAGATATTTGCCTCTATCAATAGATCATATAGATGGCTACGAAAACGATCTACCTTAGTCGTAGCTTCACTGCAACTTAATCTCTTATACGTTCTTTCATCATCCAGCATAGAGAGCATTTTATGCCTGTACCATACGGCTTCCATCACTACTATACATCCTCCCTTATCAGCAGGCTTGATGACCAAGCTGTCTGTCTCCTTTAGCTGCTTCAGCATTTCATTCTCATTAGTAGTTAAATTGAAGAAACATCCTTGTCCTTTGGTTGTATTACTCCTTAGTTTGAAGATTTCATTTTCACATAATCTCAAGAACATCTCCACTGGTGGAGGATTAGGGGGAACAAAGCTACTCAATTTTGTATAAGGTAGCCGTCTACTGTCATTAGCTTGTCCAAAAATATATTTTAATGCAAGGTTCCTGCAAAACATTCTGATATCCAGCACAAATTCATTAATAGCAGACGGTAAGGCTGGAATAAAACTCAGGCCCTTGTCTAACAAGGAAATCATATCAGGGCTTAAACTCTTATTAGAAAGATTCACTACTAAACTTGGTTCAGATCCAATTAAAGTGTGAGCTTCTTCCTTTTCCATTCTTGACTCTGTGTTCTTTGAGTCCTGTGATGGTTGAATTTGGAAAAGAAACGGCAAGGGCCAATTTATCAGTGCATGCATTGCCCCTTCGTTCGGTCTAGTTGCTAGATTTGGGGCTAGGAGAGCATTCCTGTTGCCGGTTTCTGCACCCATAGTGGCTGTACTACTAGACACTTCTCTTGAATCTGTTTCAGATATTACAAAATTGGAGGTCGGTGCTGATGAGTTAAGAATAACAGGGTTATGAATGGAAGGTTCCAGATCAGTTAAACTGACATGAGTAATCACATCTTCTCCATTAGGTCTAGAAAAAGGTATCTTCTCCTCATGTGGTGGTAGAGCTCCCCGCCCCTTATTATTGAATTCCTCTCTCGGTCATTCAAAGATATGGCCTCTCACAAAATCCTGATGGTCACGGGCTAGCTTTGTAACCTTCTGCTGTCTTAGCTTCGCTTCATAAGCATTCAAGTTAATCTGTAGTTGTTCTAGACTATTCAGATGTGAGTCATGCAGCTCTAAGCTTTCCAACTCAGTCTGCTTAGTTGATATAATCACTGCCATCCTTTCCTCTTCCGGCTTGAAAAATTCTATCAGCAAGTTCATGTATTTTCGACTTGTTTCAAGATTTATAATTTGCCATTTTGCGAGCAGATCCGGATAAGTGTTCCCATATGAGGGTAAACACTTCACTTGCATACCTCGAGGTACAATTTGATGGTGCAAGCACGCTTCCATATGGAAGCATTGCCACTGCAGTCTCTTGAGCCGATAAGCTGCATTCTCTACTTCCCAAAATATACAATTAAAATTATTATCAGGAACCGATGCAACAACTGTGGAAGCAGCTACATTACCCAAATTCAGATCTAAAAGTGGGTTCAATAAGCCTCCCGATAGATTAGAAATATTGCATGTTCTGAGTTTGTCATTCAAGTTCAATTGCTGGCTCGCCATGTTCAGTGTAAGAAACAAAAACAGTCAATAGGTAAAAAACTTTCTTGCATTATGAAGGACACCAATGAGGAAGAGAAAAGGCAAACACTACTAAAAACTCCTGATGTCAACCAGGGCAGTAAAACTTAATAGTAAAATCAAAACTTTAATGAAAAGAATATAACATAAAATAAGCAGTCCTCAGTCTTCCGATAAGTGCTTTCGGCAAATAAGCCTTCCTCAGATCATATAAAATGGACTGTTCAGCTTTTGTATTTATAAGACATCACAGCCATTCCTCATTTAGTTCTCTGACACGCCCTTGTTGCAAACCAAAAGGAGGCCAGCTAGCAGAGATGTATAATTTCCTTCATTGTAATTAAAGGGGCAGTGCTTCTCTTTACTATAGGATTGTATATGAGAAAACTAATAGCTATGGATGTGAAAACATTATATGAATGAAGCAACATTCAAGTAAACTTGCTAATCATATTCCTTCTATTCTTAAGTGCAGGTTTTAATGGCACAATAGTGTTCAAGCCTGGTGATCTGTTTGCTCTTAAATTAATTATCCAGCATGTTTCCCTTAGCTCTGTGCGATTATGAACATCACCTCCTCTTGTGGTCTGACAGACTGCCTCTATGGCCTTAAATACAAAGCAATGAGAAGGATACTGTGCTATGTGGGCTGCTAAGGCATTATTGGGATCTTTCTGTTTGATGTCCCTCAAATGTCTGAGGATACGTTCCTTAAGACTTTGATCTGTTTTGCCAACATAGAAAGCACTACATTGGCAGCAAGTTGCTAAGTATATGATGTGGGAACTAGTACAATCAGCATAGACATTAAAATTGTAAGTATGGATGTACAAAACATTGACTGTCAATGGAGGCTGTCAATGGAGTTGCAAGGTTTGCATCTTAAGCACTTGAAAGTGCCCTTTCTATTAGAATTGGGCCTATTTCTTTCAAATAAATCTTTGTTGCAAATGAGACATTTCGAATTCTTCTTATTCTTGTATAGGAATCTGGGCTGTTCACCTACAATGTCTCTTATTTTGTCATCAGTTGTCAATACCGGCCAAAACTTCCTAATAACTTCACATACTTGCTTATTGTCAGCAGTGTATGTTAACAAACATTTAAGTTGCTGTGATTGAGTTTTAGGATCCAGGCTCTCATGATGACTCGATGTGGGTTCAGAGAAGTAGGGACATCCCTTTCCTCTCCTTAATTCCTGTGGATCATGCTTCAATCTTAGATTCTTTCTTTTATAGGATCTTTTACTTAAATGTGTCTCAATATTTCTCTGTTCTGCTGCAAAGTCTTCATTCTCAGTACATAATCTTGAGGTTCTTAAGATCTGATTCTCAAAGATGTTATCAAAAATATGTCCCGGGTGCATACTCCCCCTATGCAGATAATGATTTCTCCAGGTTTCTTTTTTATGAATTCCTGTACTTATACCTCTATCAGGATGCAGATGAATCTTTACATCCAGAAATTCTATGGTCTCCGAAGAATGTTTAACCACAAACTCTAGAAAATTAGTGCTATCGTTGATAAAGTTGACAAAAAGGTCCAGTTGTGTAGAGCTGCCTCTCCAAAGGATAAAGACATCATCCACAAAACGGCCGTAGTACACTAGATATTGTTTACAAGTGCTGGGTATCAGTTCATTATGTTCCCACTCAGCCAGAACCAAATTAGAGTAACTATTTGCACATGGGATGCAACATGCTGGATAATTAATTTAAGAGCAAACAGATCACCAGGCTTGAATACTATTGTGCCATTAAAACCTGCACTTAAGAATAGAAGGAATATGATTAGCAAGTTTACTTGAATGTTGCTTCATTCATGTATTCACATCCATAGCTATTAGTTTTCTCATATACAATCCTATAGTAAAGAGAAGCACTGCCCCTTTAATTACAATGAAGGAAATTATACCTCTCTGCTAGCTGTACTCCTTTTGGTTTGCAGCAAGGGCATGTCAGAGAACTAAATGAGGAATGGCTGTGATGCCTTATAAATACAAAAGCTGAACAGTCCTTTTTATACAATCTGAGGAAGGCTTATTTGTCAAAAGCGCTTATCGGAAGACTGAGGACTGCTTATTTTATGTTATATTCTTTTCATTAAAGTTTTGATTTTACTATTAAGTTTTACTGCCATGGTGGACATCAGGAGTTTTTAGTAGTGTTTTCCTCTACACTTGAGACACACTTTCTGACCAGAAAAAAACAACCAATGGAAACCATCTGACTCAACAATCTCTTCTTTGGTATTATCCTCAAATCATTACCCTTCAAATTAAACAACACAGCCTTAATACCAAATTGCAGTCAGTGAAATTAAGTTATCTTACCAGCCAATTGACTCCAGACCATTCCTGTATAAGTCAAAGTCAACTTTATTGTCATTCAGAAATCACATAAGTGCAAAAACTGAACAAAATTCAGTGTCTCCAGACTCAATGTGTGGACAACATATAGACTATTTTTATAGACATTTACACATATTACACCGAGCTATTACATCACGGACATGCAGGTAGACAGACTAATATTGCTCATAATTAGAAACAAATTTTAACAGTTTTCAAAGTGACCACTTACTTGCATGAGACTTTAATATTGCACAGGTACTTGGTTAAGACATTGCATTGATCATTGCACAGAAAGAAACATTTGAATATTGCACTGTGAACATTAAAGTATTGCACTATGAACCTTAGAGTTTCTACAGTATGGTTAATTTACGAATTCACAACATGTATTGCACTGAAAGACGATATATTTTACTGTATTGCTACTGCCCTAGATGGCCTATAAGTTACAGTCATGGTAAATATTGCACTAAGTATTAGATGAGGCTGGTAATCAGTTAATGCACAGTTTGAGACAGTTTCTACTGACCCTGGTGGACATCATGGAATGTAATGGTTACTAGAGTTCAGCAGCCTGATGACATTAGGGAAGAAGCTGCTCCTGAATCTCATAGTTCTGCAAAGTATGCTTCAGAAGTGCTTTCCAGATGATAGATGCAGGAACAGTCTGTAAGCAGGGTGAACGCTGTCTTTAATTATTCCTCTGGCCCTGTTGAGACACCTGGATAAGTACAAGTCGTGAGTAAGTAGTAAGGTGGTCTTAATGATCCTGTCAGCTGTATTCACCACTCTCTGGAGGGATTTGCACTCAGAGGTAGAGTATCTTCCATGAGGTTGTTCATCAGGATGCTTTCTATAATACCTCTGTAGAAGGTAGTAAGAATTGTTGATGGGAGATTCGCTCTCCTCAGCCTTCTTTAAAAGTGCAGTCTCTGGTGTGGTTTCTTGACTATGGAATTTGTATTTGTGTTCTGAGACAAGTCCTCATCAATGTGCACTCCCAGAAAATTCATGCCTCTCACTTTTTCCACTGTTTCCCCATTGATGGTGAGGGGAGAATATTCCTTGCAATTTTTCCTGTTGTCCACAATAATCTCTTTTGTCTTGTTCACATTTAGTGCTAACTTGTTATATTCCACACCAGGTAATCAGTTGTTCCACCTCATCTCTATACGCTGTTTCACTGTCATTACTCATGAGGCCCTCCACTGTTGTGTTATCAGCAAACTTGATGATGTGATTTGTATTGTACCTGGCTATACAAACCATGTGTTAACAGGGTGAACACACATCCTTGTGGAACTCCAGTGTTAAGAGTGATGCTATCTGAGGAGTTATTTCCTTTGTACACTTTCTGAGGTCTGTCTGTGAGAAAGTCAAGAATCCAGTTGCAAAGTGGAGTGCTGACACCTAGTTGGAGTAAATTCATTACCAGATGAAGAGGGATGACCATGTAAAAAGCAGAGCTGAAGTCAATGAATAGTACCCTCATGTAAGTGTTTTTATTCTCAAGGTGTTCCAGTGATAGATGGAGGGAGATGGCATCTGCCATAGAGCTGTTTGCACAGTGAGCAAACTGCAGAGGGTCAAGATCAGCAGGCAGCCCAGATGTTATGGCATCCTTGACCAGCCTTTCAAAACACTTCATCACTGTGGAGTTGAGGGCTACAGGGCAGTAGTCATTTAGGCAAGATGGTAGAGACTTCTTTGGTAAAGGAATGATTGTTGTATCCTTGAAGCATTTCAGAACTATTTGCTGACTTGGAGAATTATTGAATATATCTGTGAGGACATTTGTTAGTTGCACTGCGCAATCCCTGATCACACACCCTAAGATGTTCTCAGGCCCAACTGCTTTTCTCAGGTTAGCTCTGTGCAGTGCCCTCTGGACATCTGCTGGGTTGAGGGAGAGCATCTTCTCATTATGGCTGATGGGCATTTTCTTTGCAATTGTTCTGTTTCCTTCTTCAAATCTGCTGAAGTAGACATTCAGCTTATTTAGGAAATCCTTGTTGTCCTCACATTGCAAAGATAGGGGTCTGTAGTCACTTATGGACTAGATATTCTGCCATAGACACCTGGAGTCTTTTTGGTCAGAGAAGTATCTCTTGATCTTTCTGCCAGAGTTGCATTTTGCTTCCCTCACTCCCTTCTTCAGATTTGCTCTGGAATGTTCTGAGGACTTCCCTGTCTCTCGGCCTAAAGGCTGCATTCTTTGCTTTCAGTAGTTCGTACACCTCTCTCATCATTCAGGGTTTCTGGTTGGCTCATATGATGATGGTATTGGTGACTACTACATTATCCACACATTTCAAGATGTAGCTCATCACTGCCTCTGTACACTCCTCCAGGTTGATACACTGGATGTCAGTAGCCGCCTCCTTGAATATGCTCCAGTCTGTGCTTTCAAAACAGTCCTGGAGTGCTGAGACTGCACCCTCTGGCCATACTCTTACTTGTTTAACTGTTGGCTTTCCTCTAGTTAGCAATGGTTTATATGCTGGTGGTAATAATATGGAGAGGTGGTCAGAGTTTCCCAGGTGTGGCTGAGGCACTGCCTTAAACGCCAGCTTAACATTGCTGTATACCTTGCCCAGTGTGTTCTTACCCCTTGTTGCAAAGTCCACATATTGGAAATAGTGAAGTAGAACTGTTTTCAAGTTGGCCTGATTAAAATCATCTGCCACTATATGGACACAGTCTGGATTCCTGTTTTGCAGTTCATTATAGCCTGGTATAATGTGGTCATTGTCTCATTTGGATTAGCACTGGGAGGACTGTAGACAGCTGTAATGCAGATGCTATTAAATTCCCAGGGTAAATAAAAGGGTCTGCATTTCAGTGACAAAAACTCTAGATTATCTGAGCAGTGTGAGGATACTATCTCACAACTGGTACACTAGTTGTTATTAATGTATTTGCAGACTCCCTCCACAGTCCACACCAAACCACTTCCCAGTTCCAAGAATCAAGACCCAACAAACAGCATTGCAGCTTAGCCTTAGCACACTTCTCCATCCAATACAGAAATTATTAACCTATGGTGATAATCTTGGCATATCTGGAAAAACAAACAAAGAAACCACTTACTTTCATATTGCCAAACATACGCCAAAAAATTCTGAAGCCCATCTACACAATGTTTTTATCAACTTGATAGACCTGCCTTCTAAAACCAAATCAGTCACTCTACCTATTCTAAATGAATGGGATGAAAAACAATCCCCTTGAACCCCTTAGCTCAATAATTCTCTTCTCAACACCTGACAAGCTAACCAAATAATACCACATTATTACTGGTTGACTGAAAGAAAAATGAATCCGACTTACTGGCAACTTCATTCCCTCAAAGATGTATCTAACTAACTGGACACAACTACCTGTCAGAATTGGCTTGCCAAACTATATGTTGCCCTGGACCCCACTTATCACTTTTTGACCTCTTCAACCAAATCAAAACTGCTTGCTCTGTAATGCAAAGGTCCTTCCACCATAGACTACCAAGAAATGCACTGATCTGATAAGCCCCAAAATGCATAAAAACAGATAAGACTGACCACAATACACCATTGTTAGTGTCAGTTACCACAGCTTGAAAATCTGCCAACAAGACTTCAAAAACACCTACCCAAAGGCAAATGCTTATCAAACCTTGCCACTCCTGCTCTTTCCCAATCTTTCAGTAACCCCAAAACTCCCCAGTGTTTAGTAAAATCAATTAAACTGAACATCTTTGCTATACACACTCTATCAGTTCTCACAGTTTCCCCTAGCTGCCATCTGTAAACCAGATATCTACACACAAGGTTTACTGACCAACCTCTCTGACTAATGGGCAGGCTGTGTCTAAATTTTATAAACAAAGTATCTGCTGCACTATAAGATCTCCTCATAGCCATGAACCATGACTAAGTGACTAGCCAGCTCACTATAATGTGCCAATGCTCCAAATCTTCTCTGGAACCTGTATCTCAACTTCCTCTGCTTCTGGTGCCAAATGGTGAAACCTTTTGAGCTGAAAGACAAACTATCAGTAATGAAATTCAATTTACTTGGCACATGCTGAACTAAAAATGACAAATTAATCCTTAAGATGAATGAAATTAACCTGGGCATGAACATCTAGAACAACATTTACCTAGATGACTTTTCACCAATACATGAACTACAACTGCTCTGTCTGGGTGAAAAACACTTTCTTATCCTTTAATTACTTCTGCACACCACCATCACTGCTGCTCAGACTGGAGTCAACTCTAGAAAGGTCATATTCTTGCATCACTCCACTGGCCATTCAGCAGGCCACTGAATTGCAAACCAGGTCTTCTGAAAAAACTGCTCCCACACCTGTAGATCTTGCATATCTACAGACAGACATAACCCATTTGCTGCTACTGACTCCCTTTGCCAAAAAGTCACCCCATTAAAATCCTCCAAAAATGCTTACCACAACCAGATATCCTGCTTCATCCCACTAGTCACTCTGACCCAATGGTGTTTACACCTCTTTCCCAGCAGCAAATTTGTTAAAAAATGTTTGAATGTCCTGCCTGGCCCCAAAGCTCTGCAGGCAAAATTAACCAAACATAATAACTCCATGACCTCTTTGACACACACCTTGTCCTTGGTCTTGAATAACAATAGCTTCTCTCACAACTTACAAACCTTGTCTACTGGCCAACAAAATAAACTATGCTTATCATCTATCTCCAAACCTAAAAACTTCAAACGTTTGCTAGGTAATTCTGCTTTGCTCACCACCAATGGCACCCCCAACTCCCCACACATCTTAATAAACCTGCAGATAGCCAAAGCTGCCCCCTGCTCACCTTCTCCCACCAACAAAAACATATCCAAATAAAGTACAGCTCGCTATTCACGCTATCACTGCTGCCATATACAATACAATGCTGAGCTAAACTCAAACCTTGTTCAAGCAATTGCACAGCCCATGAGCATGACCTTATCACAGTAAAACATGCCTGCTAAAAACAAACCCAGCCACAGCCAATCCTCCTTACAGATGTGTAACAACCTAAAGGTGACCTCAGTGTCCAATTTAGTCAACCAAGGGTCCTTGAAACTCTTGATGAGCTTGACTGAATCATCAAAAGATGCAGAGTGAACCCTAACATCTCTTGCTTTGATGAAGTCATTCACAGATCCACCCACAGGTTAAGACAAATGGTGAATCAACCAAAATTCAGCCACTACCTTTTTTAGGAGCAAGCCCTAATAGCAAAATTTGAAAACTAGGAATCAGTGATCTCACATACAGATCTAAGACCCTACCTGCTGCTTCCTCATTTTCAACCTAAGTAACTGCAATATCTAACTTGCCAGTAACAGATTCAAAAATGGCTGGAATGACTTCACTCCCTTCATCTCCTGAACACATACTAAAACCATGCTCAAAACCCACAATTAAGTCCTCTACAACACTACTATTTGGATAGAAATGCAACAACCTATGCAATACAGGAACTTTAACTTGAGAATGTGACTGGTGGTCTCCCTAAAAAACCCTGTAAAGCCATGTTACCTCTTGAAGCACTATAATTGCCCCTTTCCTGATCCGCCCCACTAAGCCTAACCTAATCTGCCTACTATCTTGCTGATTATCCTTTTTCCAACATGCAGATGAACATGGTATCACCCACAAGCTGAAACACAGTGAGAAAAACTACAAGAAGGCCATGCACATTTATATAAATTAAATCATCAGCAGATGCCATTCTTCTGCTCACCTTCACCATTCCTGAGCCGGGCCTTAAATCTTGCCTAATCAACCATTCCTAGCCATGTGTCTACATGCTGAAACTTCCATCTAATGGACTTATCAACTGCCTTAAGCTTCCTAAACATTTTGGTCTTACCATAACCAAGCATTGCCACCCTACAGCTGTTGGGCCTCCCCAATATTAAGAAAATATGCCAATAGAGGTAAAGCTTGTGATTTATTCTTTTCCACAATTAATGTTATGATATACACAAAACCAAGGACCCAACTGTCACACATCTTAGCTCTAAATCTACCTGACCTCCTCTTCCTTAACATTGCCAAATCTGCCATTAAATCCTTACCACCTGATGATTCTGCTTCCAAAAAGTGATGAGATCCATCTGCATTAATTAATTTGAAAATATCAACATATTCCCAGTGCCAAATCTTCTGCTTAATTGACAAGGTGATTTGTGTTGTCAGAAATACATGTGATCTCACTACTGTCATTGCAACACCTGATGTAACTGGATCCACTACAGAACCTTGTACTTTCTCCACTTCCCTTACTCCAACCTGAAATGGCTAGCTCTGGCTCAGCTTGATTTGCCCCTACACTACTCTTATGCTGATCCCACAACACTCTTCATAATGCATCCAATGTACACTTCTGACCGCTTTTGCTTTCTACTAACAGTTTTTTACCCCAAACCTATCAGCAATACTTAGCTTCTGTAAAAACATTGACGACCTACTATCAGACCTATCTTCAACAGCTAAACCTTTAGGTAAAAAATTACCTGAAGGGGTTTGCGGAGTTGACAACACTGGTTCTGTTGACACCGGATCCTTGCCGTGCCCTTTTCGGTGAACTCCCCTCCTCACCACCAGATCCTCTTCTGGTTGGGCAGTCTTCCTCTTCCATTGACTCCTCCAGACCTCATCCTTGGATTGCACCTCATTAGCCTTAACTGCAGCTGTGGACATCGACGACAATGCCTACAGGACTAATGTCTCCTGGAACAAATCAGCTACCTGAGTTACGGTTCATGTCCACTGGTAATTGAAGGTATTGACATTCGCCATCCTGCACAAGTAAAAGAACATTAGTATTCCTTAGACAAACAAACCCTTGAACTACCCAGCCCTCCCCAATCTGATGTGTTGAATAGTGCAGACAACATCTCTATGTACCCGTTAATCTACCTACCATAGACATCTGAATAAATTACAACTAAACCAATTTTATTACACACCACTTTTTTGTTTTTTTAACATCACCTACCTTCTGGTAACCTTTGCTCCTTGTCTGTAAATGAGAATGGCCAGATTTGATCACCTTCTAATATGTTACCAACACTAGTAGGTCATAGGGTGGTTATATGTACTCATGTAAACATGAACTAGTATTGTCTGGCTGAGCAGCCAAGTGCTCCAGATTGTGTGGAATGCTCCATATTAAAAAGAAAACTAGCCCACTGTTACACATTGAACAGTAGTGGCTCTGCTCCCCTTTTTTCATGGGTTCTTATACCACAATTACAGCCAATCAGCTCTGCAGTATAAGAACCAATGAAACAATTGCTCTGCTGTTCCACATTGAACAGCATCAGCTCTCCTATATGGTGTTTGATTGGTTTGTATAGTGCAATTACAGCAAATCACATTATGGTATATGAACCAATCAAATAACTGCTCCTGAGGCAAAGGGAGCCAATGAAAGCTCTCAATATTTGACCATTTGCATGTCAGAAATTTTCACCACTGCAATTCCTTCAAAAAGGCCTTTCACGGCAGAGGAAGATCACCTTTAGACCAGCAAGTTTAGAAAAGCATTTTGTATTCGTGCCATGGAGGAAGGCAGGAAGGATTTATCTGTTTTTTTTAATCCAGTTTGAGCGTGGTTTGTCAGGCAGGACACTGACACACAGCAACCGAAAGAAGAGACAGCAGTGTACATGAATCTGCAGTGCATCAGAGACAGAGACCTCCAGCAACCAAAAGGCTGAGATTTGTGTTTGCCGTACTTTGGAAAGGTTATGGTGGTGCTGTTGCTGGGCTGGGCTGCTGATTACAGTTACTTCCTTGGATTACTAAATTGTTACTCAATTTTGTTGTGGACTGCAGCTGCAGCTGCTTTGTTTCCTGCATTGGGACGAGGCTTACAATGTACAGTGTATTGCCAATGTCTCAAGTAATTTTAAGTATCTCTGTCCTGCTCTGATTATTTCTGGGTTTGTCCCTGATTTATTGCATTCCTCATCCATATTTTTGCAGATTGACCAGAGTTTTGCTTCATATTTTGGTCTGTTTCTTAAAAAATGTGTGGTTTTCTGGCAAATCATTGTGGTCTGAGGATTAAAGCCACTAAATAATAAAACGCATTTGAGTTTCAGACTTCATATCCTTTAGAAATTTCATACTAACACAAAAATCCAGATTTCTTGTGCTAGCAGGCTAAAAGGTGTATAGTTTCATGTGTGTTCATAATGCCAAGACTTAGAACTGCTCAGGAAAAACTCATTTGAACACTACAGCTCCCAAAGTATGTTGTGCAGTGTTTGTGTTCTCTCACCCAGGAGTGCAACACTAAACGTGATCACTTGTTGGAAATGGGCAGTTGTTCATTTGCACTGGAATTAAGTAGTATTTCAGATATTTCCCCAGATTCTGCATGCCTTGACAGCATGCAGGATTAGTGCAGGAGCTCTAGCAGACAATATGTCTGCCATGCGATCCAGGAAAAGCTTGCAGGGGCATGCACGAGCACTCCTGCATTATTCTTGCACGGACTACACCCCTGTATGCAAATCACCTCATTTGCAGGAGAAATCCATGCAAATGAGGTGAATTTGTGATCTAGAAAGATTAAAACCAACCATGCAGGACTAGTATAATCTGCAGAAATGTACTCAGTTAGTAACCGAATACATTTCTGCAAAATCCAAAATGGAGCCGTGACAGCGCCAAATAAAGGCTGCATATCAGTCAGGAAGCATGCCAATGGCTAAGTATAAGGCCACTGGCATTGCAAACAGCTTAAAAAATAAAAAAAAAAAAATCAAGTTTTTTTTTAGCCGATCTCGGCTGTTTAAGCGTAGGGCAGCGGTGCACAAATGGGATCGGGGGGAAATAAGAAAATAAAACTAAAATAAGCATTCTAACTAAAATCACTATTCTGCCATGAAAGTCAATGGTAGGCAGAAGACAACATAGCCAGTGAGTAGTGGTTGCTAAGGGGGGAAGCTCAGTATGAGAAATGTAACTATGCATTAGCATGCAATCCTATGCAAATGGGGAATGATAGTGAATCCCAGTTTTCCCCAGCATGCTAGTCAGGTCCCAATGGTGTAAGAGTAGGAATAGCTTGGTGCAAGCCTAGGAGTTAGCCAACAACATGGGGGGGGTGTCAGGTATACTGTAAGCGGATTGGAGCCCTGTGGCTCAGGTTTGCTCCTAGCTAAGCACAGCTAAGCAAGGGGGTGTGTCTGAGGCTGCCTAGCACTCTTTACATTGCCTAAGCGGGTGTGTGTGCCACGCACCGGGTTTTAAAGGTATAAAAAAAAGTTAAACCAGGAAATTGCAGCTCTGTGCACATTTGAGCACTCTATTTGCGCGGCGTGCCCCCGGGCTTAAACAGAAAGGCAATGGGAAGGGAAAACAGCAGTAGGAAGGTAATCTAGGAGAACTAGCATAGCTGGCAGGTGAAATGTATCAGAATCAGCCAATTACACTGGCAGCAGACCAGCCCAGCCCAGAAAAATACTATAAACTATGCAAACACCTTCCCCTCTGGTTTTTCCCACACCACCCTACACCACCGGTGTATGCAAGCAGGGAACTTTTAACAAACAAAACAACAAAATGATAGGGGCTGCAATAGCTATCATACAACAACTTGTGTAAGAGGCTGACAGTGGTGAGGATGTGAATGCTGTCTCCCGACCCACAGTGAAGAGACGAGGAAGAGTGTACAGACCCAAGGTAACCTATCAGGAGCTACATGACCTGGAGATAGTGGAGCACTATAGGGTGGACAGGGACCTCCTACAGCAAATTGTTGAGCTGTGCAGGCCACACCTGACACACAGAACTAACAGAGGGGAACCCATCCCAGTGGATACCAATGTATGTGTAGGCCTAAGAATACTAGCTACAGGTACCTTCCAAAGGCCAACTGGGGATATGATGGGGATCTCACAGGCATCAGCATCCAGGGTACTCCATCAGTTCCTGGATGCCATATCAGCACACGTTGGTGAGCACGTATATTTCCCCAACATCTGTGAGGCATTGGCCAACAATATGCAACTGTTCCACCAAATAGCAGAATACCCTGAGGTCGTGGGTGCTATAGACTGTACGCACATATGCATCAACGCACCACCTGGTGAGCAGGGTAGGGTCTACATCACCCAAAAGGGCTTCCCCTCCTTCAACTGTAAGGTCATGTGCGATGCCCAGGGCATAATAATGAATATGTGTGCTGGCTGCCCTGGAAGCTATCACGATTCCCACATCTGGCATCTGACACAGCTGTACCAGAGATTTGCCAATGGGGACATCCCACACGATCACCTAGTGGGGGATGCTCGATACGCACTGGAGCCGTGGCTGATGACACCCATCAGAAATGCGCACACACCCGAACAAGAACTCCATAATGAGGCACATGCACAGACCGGAATTATAGTAGAGCATGTGTTTGAGATGCTCAAGTCATGGTTCTGGTGCCTGGACACATCCAGTGGAGCCTTGCAGTACTCACCAGCTACATGCACCCAAATTGTCATTGTATCTGCCATGCTACATAATATGATCCTGTGGAAACAGCTGCAGCAGGAGCAGCATGGGGCAAGGCCACACAGCCCCCCACCATTGTCAAGGCCTGCACAGGCACAGAGTGACTCAGAAGAGGGACAACCTTAGCCTGAGCCAGTAGACAGAAGGAGGCATGCTCAGTATGCCCTGGCCTTGGCAAAGAGGCAATGCATAGCACATACACTGACACAGGAAGGACCCAGGGAATAACAGCTCTCTCTGACTCTCACATACAGTAAAAGGGATGCCAAACATGACACTACCTGTGCTCAACCATGTGTAGGGAGTGTACTATGTACATCCAACATAGGCAGCCCTGCAACACCACACTAAATACTGGGACACCCACAAGGTAAGTGACTCACACATGCCAGTCAGGGGGGTTCACATACCCAATAGTCACAGTCAGAAGGACAGGTGTAGACAAACACAAAGGCTGTGCTATGACCTCTGAATGATGCCTATGGGTAACCTCCACCTCCAGGCCTACACAGACAGACTACAGCAGGTCAGGCAGTGGGATGTTAGTTCTGAAGGGTAGAAGTCAGAAACTAATATGTAGGTAAATCAAAGCTAAGATCTGTAGTACACTGTTATGCCTCTAGTCAGTATGATAGGTTAGAATACAGAATGAAATGGAGTACCTGAAATGTCAGTACAGTCATAGCAAATGTGTACAAGTGTCAGGTGTGCCTCCCCCATCCTGTGTAGTAATGTAATAACAGTCAGGTGTGCCCCCCCAATCCTGTGTAGAAAAGTACAAATAGTCATGTGTGCCCTCCCATCCTACGTAGAAATGTTGCAACAGTCAGGTGTGCCCCCCCAATCCTGTGTAGATATGTAGAAATAGTCAAGTGTGCCCCCCTGATCCTGTGTAGAAATGCAGAAACAGTCAGTTGTGCTCCCCCAACCCTACTTAATTGTGTAGTAACGGCCTGGTGTGCCCCCCATGTGAAGTACACACGTTGTAACAGTCAGGTGTGCCCCCCTGCAACCCTATGTAGAAATGTAGTAACATGTATGTGTAGGTCTAATACCAGTGGGGCACAGATGCACAGAGGTGGCCAAGGTAACAGGATAGATTGTAGCATCTGTACAATATGCAGGTATGTGTGTGTTAGGTTGGTGTATGTCCCATATTGTGTGAGAGTGGTTGATATGTATGCATGTTGAGGTAAGCCTGATGGCCATTGCCCACTACTGCTGATGACAGGGACATGTCCTCACAACAGCAGTGCCATACGCAATACCCATCAGTATAACACAAGCTAGCAGTAAGCCATTGCAAATGTAAGGTGGTAATATGGTTCACCATCTGAAAGACTGACATAGCATGGCTGTTGGTCTAGATATACAAGCAGTACACAGGGGGAAGTACCCCAGACATACAGTATATATTGTGTCACTGTGAAATGGACACACCCTTGGAAAAGTACATACAGGTATGCATCACATTATTTGGTCCTGTAGTAGAGGATACTGGTTTTGTCTGCCCAAACACTCGCAGATCACAAAGGAGGTAGGATTGATGTATTGGGAAACAGCTGATGTACCCGCACATGCAAGCATAACTGGAATGCCCAATGCATATCTGTGTGTCAGATGCAAGTAGTGTCCATAGCACACATGCACCCAGCTCATGCAAACACCACCCACAGACAACTCTCTAGTCATATCCTTGCTGTGGGGAATGGGTACAGTAAGACCCCACCTGTATATGGCAATAGCGGAAGACTGCAGCATGCAGTGCAGGTGTCACATGCAGGTGTGTCCCTAGCTGTAGGTAGCACCCTGCCAGCATCCACACCACCTGAGCAAGACAGTTAGGAGGTATTGGCATGAACACCTATCACACCTACCCTGTCACCCCAGGGCAATATACTGTATGGTGGTCTGGGACTGTAGGACTGACAGAATGCAACGACCTGCCACATCTGGCATGCAGCAACACCTAATGCCCCACAGGTGTCTGCCAAAGGTCTGTGTCTCACACGTACTGCCAATGCATGTTATGTTAAGGACACCCAAATAACAACATAACACCCTCTACATAAGCCATATGCAAGGCCCTGTGGACAAACCACAGTAACATGTCCACCATGTCTCACTGCATGAACTGTGGACCATCTCTAACACACACACCTGTGATGGGGCGATACCTTTAGGGAAAATGTCAGAGAATGTATGCATAATGTATGGAAGAGGTTAGAATAACGAGGGGGGGTGGGAGCATGGGCAGCATGGAATGTGCAGGGTCCAACACCAAGCTGTGTGCACACACTATCCCTGGCTGCAAACACATACATGGGTGGCTACACACCTGCCTGTACACCACAATAGGGTAAATGTCCTGACCCATGGCCCCTGCCCCTGGTTGACCTGTGTGAATCTGTACAGCTGTGAAGCATTGCCACAGCAAGATAAGCCCATACTGTCATGCTGATGGGCGTATAAGTATGGGATCCTCTGCCAGTACTGTACCAAGGTGCTGAAACGGATACACAAACCCAGCACCAAGTGTCTGCAGCTCCCCCTCCAGAATGTCATAACTTAAGATGACTACGTAGGTGTCTGCCCACAATACCGGACAAAGCCGCAGTCACAAGTGTCCCCAAGACATCACTGTGAGTAAGAATGTCTACCTGACATTACATGAGGACAGAAAACATCACTGTATATAACAGTACATGTTTGAATATCTCTGCTAACAGCAGTATCATGAAGTTGAAGCAGCACAGACACAATCACCTACAGTACACACTATCCCCTGCACAGTTTGTCCCCATTTTGCTGAATGATCGACGGATACCCTGCAGAAACAGTATGCTATTTGTAGGTGTACAACACAAAGGTCTGCACTGCAGTACAAACTACCTCGATCCACACATTCAATACAGACAGGCATACTGGGCATGCTCACACACTTAGAAAAATTAAGGCAATGTCAGTCCACAACACACTGAAAGGTCATACTGGGCATGCTCACACACTTACATGAAGGCCATGTCTGCAAACACCAGTGGACCAGACATATCTGGCAGTCGCAGTTGTTAGTGCAGAAACTCCTCAGTAGGAACCACGCATGCTTTGCCCATCACAGTGGATAGGAATACATACATATATCTAAGGGCAACACACTATAATAAGCCAAAAGTAGACATACATAGATGTGTGGAAGAGGGTGACTGTGACAAGGAGCCATCCAGGCCTGTCCCAACCAGCACACAGCCAAAGGGCTACAACCTCATGAGGTTCAGATGTCACTCACTGTAGATACTATCCACCGGTATCTGTCAGCATTACAGACTACGTGGTGTAAGTGCTAGCTGTGCAACATGACTGTACAAGGAAGTTATCATCTTGCAGCTGTATACACGTACCTGTGAAATATGACCCTGCGTGTACCTGCATGTAGTGTGTCCACCTCTAGATGAATGAGTTATGGCCCATGCACACACTGCCCTCCCCATAACCCTACTATGACAAGCCTGCTGAGGTCATCCACTGTGAAATACACCTTTGGGAAAGTTGTAGCCCAGTAATCTCCATGGCGCATCCTATAACTGTGAGTACTGCTGTAGTGTGATAAACTAGTTAGGTAGGAGTTCCAATCCCAGACATGGCAACTGTGTGTGTGTGTGTGTGTGTGTGTGTGTGTGTGTGTGTGTGTGTGTGTGTGTGTGTGTGTGTGTGTGTGTGTGTGTGTGTGTGTGTGTGTCTGTCTGTGTAGAGAGCAATGCTTTTTAGGGTAGTCACACTCCCTACAATTCAAATGCTCTTCTTTAGTATGGCTGCTGATGTCATCCACCTAGAAATACACCATTGGGAAGGTTATAGCCCAGTAATCTCTGTAGTGCATCCCATAACTGCGTACTGCTGTAGTGTGATAAAATAGTTAGGTAGGAGTTCTAATCCCACACTTGGCAAGTGTGTGTGCGTGTGTGTGTGTGTGTGTGTGTGTGTGTGTGTGTGTGTGTGTGTGTGTTTGTAATTCGTATCCTGTGTGGAGGTGGCTGTGAGTGTGTAACAAATGGACTCAATGTGAAGCGGGTTTTGTAAATTTCTTAATGATGGCCATAGTATATATCACAATGTCCATCATACAGGGATAACAGATGTGAAATAGCCAAGAGGCTGGGGTGCAAATACTTACCCCTACATGTGACATCAAGGCCAGGCAAACAAAGTTAGCAACCCTAGTATTACCCAGAGAACACTCTCAACCCATGTCATATAAACACACACATACTTGCCTAGGCAACAGCTGCTCTGTTCGTAGTACCCTGCATATTGTCCACTGATAGTAACCATGGTGTGATTGCAGTGGGCTACAGAGGGCATGGCACCCTGTCCATCTGTCCAATAGGCAAGTACATGCCGACAGTGCACCTTCCCCATGTTCCCCACTGGACACCTGCAACACCTGTGCTGCCATCAAATGTGGCCCACAAAGGACATTCCATGCCTGAAAACATGCCCTGTATGGACAGATTCCATTGACAAAAGGGAATGCCGGTATCATGCTATCAATGTAGGTGCAGAGTAAACCTGCTGTCCATTACTAGTTCCCGCCACATGAGGCCAGGACTGGCACATCTGATGATAATCTGTATACACAAAATGGGCCAGACACCCCAGGTACAGTTCCACATATCACTGTACATGCATGTGCAGTGACATGTGGAACTGTCACTGTACATGTATGTACAGTGACATGTGGAACTGTACCTGGGGTGTCACGGTACATGCATGTGGGAGGTGTGCACATACATAGCAACCAATACACAGCATTGGCCACACACAATAGTCACCCAGGTGACTAGATGATGAATACAATACCCACCTGTGTGGGCAAATCCAGAAACTACACATCTGAGCCACAATGCAGACCATTGTCATATGGGCTGATGCCAAGGTATACCCATCACCTAGCCTTATATAGCTGTCTGGCATGGTCGACCACTACACACCCGTGAAGCCATGCACCCATCATGTCAGTACTGGCACCGTGTGTGTGTGTGTGTGTGTGTGTGTGTGTGTGTGTGTGTGTGTGTGTGTGTGTGTGTGTGTGTGTGTGTGTGTGTGTGTGTGTGTGTGTGTGTGTGTGTGTGTGTGTGTGTGTGTGTGTGTGTGTTGTATGATGCATATGATCACATTCACACTCACTACAACCCCATTGGCATACTGAAGCATGCTGTCCAATGTCAGACACCTCCACATAACCTTTGCTCATATAACCTCTGTATGACCCCTGTGGTGCATGTGATACCTGCACAGTAATGTGTTGTGGCAATCTCACTAGTGATGAGTTATATTCCTGGCCCTGCCATATGTGTCAATGTGTGTGCATCCTTGTGAGAGTGTGGCTGTGTTGATACTGGCACCTGTTCATGTGGAAAGGCACGTGTACTACACCTACCGTATACCTACCATATCCCTGTTGCAGATGCCACTCACCATCACATATACGCTTTTAGGGCTCCTCAACATGTAACCTATGTGGTGCATCCGATAACTGCATAGAAATGTGATAGCACTACATAGTCGCCAGGGGTTTGATACCTTGTGCTGGTAGGTGTATGACACAAACATGCTTATGTTTTACTCTCCCACCCCTCCCTGACTTTACTTTGCCCCTGTCTGCTGCTCTCACTCCCTCGCTGGTGGATGTGGAGACCTACACCTGCTTTGCTTAGGCATCAGCTTGTGTATTCTAACTGATGTTCATGATCAGCTGATGGCCTCTGCATGAATTGCAGCCCTCATCTAGCTGATTCCATGTGGAACAGCTGTGGTAACATTCCCATCGCCAATTGCATGGAAACACATTCCAGTATCTAGGAACATCATGTTGGTGTTGGGCCTTTTCATTCACTGTGAGCAGGAACTCATTCTGTTGTTTGGAGAACAGCATCTCAGACGGATTGGAGATTTACCTCTAACAGCATACACTGTGGAAACAGGGCAACACACAGGAGGGGCATGTGCCTGATCTGACTACAGACTGTAAGTGCTGCTATACTGCATTTGGAGTAATGTTGGTTTAACAGGGTGTGTGTGTGGATGTGGCTGTCCTACATGTTTTAATAACTGCCATGTCAGTGCTATGTTTATGAGGGAACCCCATCTGTAGGGTCATCTGCAGTCTGGGCAGTGTGTGGTGCCTTTTGTTTCATGTGTTACCCACAGACCACCCATTTGTGGATTGCAGAAGGTAGTGTGAGGATTGCAGTCTGTAGATGGTGACAGACGTGAGAGTTACTGACGTCATATCCCTCATAGTTTTTTATACACTTATATAGTATTTTTTTTTTTTTCACTTAAGCTTTTTTGAACATGAAATATTTATGCACATTTATTATATATATTATTTCAACATATTACACACACACAAAGTAATAGTATAATATACCTGTAAAGCACTGTTTTTATAGTATTTGTAAGCGTTGTTAAAGGCAAGGAGGCTTAGCTGTGACATTTCCATACCTACCTAGCTGTTCTGACGATAACGCGCTATGCATACAATATCAGCTTGTTATCAACGTTATATGTACATACCATGACCTATTATTATTATGATTATCCGTAAAATTGTTATTGTTTTTTATACAGGTGCTTTACATGTACATTTTAAATGTTATTACTATATAAGCTTTAGTTATTTTAGTTATTTTTATCTGAAAAGCGTACAACCTACCTAGTGGAAAGGCTCATCTCTTTGTTATATTCAATAAAGAAGAACTGTTTTTTGCTGCATAATCGTGGTGGTCCTCATCCTTGTGTTGTTCTACGTTGCTCCTGCTGTTGGTTTTTGTGGTGAGGACTTTTGGAGGCTTTGCTGGGATTGTGCTATACATTTATACCCTCATAGGACATATGTTGCAACAGTAAATGTATGAGGTTATCACAGCAACATGTCAACATTGGCCCTGTGTATATGCCTCCAGCTACAACTCTGCCAACTTTTGTACATATGTCATGCAGTAGGAGGTGCATATGTGCTGTACACCATAATTAGTGACATCATAACTGATAGCAAGCCCGTGAGACATCAGACTGCTACACATGTTATGTATAGTAGGGGTTATATCTGATGACATCACCTGGACATTTTGTGGTTGTGTGTACAGTACCAAGGTCTGTGTACGTAAGGTGAATGTCAACAGTGTGTGTATTGATAATATGTACTTTGGCCTGTGTACAGACTGTGGTAAGATGTCATTTTTCTTGGTCCTGTTCTATCTGATGTTACATGCTGCTCTACTGTACATTACCATATTGGCTTAAATGTCTGTAGGGCCATACACACACATGTCCCATACCACAGACAGGCATCGGACCACACTGTGTCATGATCCCCGGGTTGAATTTCCTATCGCCCGTCCAATTACCAATATATGTAGGGTTAGTGTGTGAGTGGCACATATGAGGATGGTGTTGAACAAATAGTCCATATACTGTAATATAACGCTAGCTAACCATATGTGCCTGTGGCTGTGTTCACATTGGCTGTGGTTATGCACTTTCACACTAATGTATCGTACTCTGTGCTGTGACATGCCTGTAGAGCCTGCTATATATATGCAGGTACATGCACATGCCCCCATAGGAAATTTAGGCCAGTGCTGAGCCAGTCTGCCTGTAGCCAGCACAGTGCTTTGTTACATGCCTAGCAGCTTAGTGTATGTACCCAGTGAGATGGCATGTCCAGATACTTGCCTGGTGTACTGCTGCTGGTCATCCCTTAACAGTCATTTATGTCATACAGAGCAGTGGGATAATGTAGAGATGTATATCAATATCTAGTGGGTAGTATGTTGCCATGGCACCTCTGTACCAGTGGTTATTATGTGTCAGGACAGACAGGGGTGTATAAATGCATAACCTATGGGGGCAAATGTATACCAGTCGTTATGTGTTATACCCATCTACATGGCTGTTAACCACATTGTCAGGCTTGGTCCACATGTCTTGCACTAAGGGGTTCTTTGTACACCTCTGGACTGTCCTTAGTGCGTCAGAATGTCCACATATATTAGCCAATATCTCTGCTGTAGTCCACAGCAGCATGACGTGCTAGCAGAGGTGCTGTACTATGAAGTCCTTAGGATGCCTGTCAGTAGCCAATGGCGCACATTTTAAAAGCAGATGTGACCTCCCACACACACCATGTCTGTGAAGACAACCCCTATTACAGTAGCAATAGTCTACAAATATACCTGCTATACACACCTGACATCCCCTTGCACTACGGAGTTGAGACTATAGGGGCTGAGGTAGGGCTACACTCCATGTTCAGGTCATATGGTGAAAATATATGTATATATAATTATCCAGATATCTATATAGATATATACACATATACATATCGACATATATAGATGGATATGTATATGTACATCTATGTACATATAAACACCCAGATATATACATATAATGAGCAATATATATCTATACATATACAGATAGAGATACATATGCACATATACGTATGGATATCTACATATATATATATATTGACAGTGGTAGGTATATCAGAATAGATATGTATGCACTTATAGTTATAGATATCTACATATATACCAACATAACTAGGCATATCTGCACACATAGGATGTCCATACATATATAACTATATAGACATATATCTATATATACATATATCTATTTATATATATATATATATATATATATATATATATATATATATATTTATATATATATATATATATATATATATGTATGTGTGTGTGTGTGTGTGTGTGTGTACATATGAACAGATGTACACATGGCTATATATATATATATATATATATATATATATATATATATATATATATATATATATATATATATATATATATATATATATATATATATATAAATGTAGCACTATACAGATGTGTATACAGACATATGTATGAGTATACATGTGTATGTACATGTAGACATATATAGACCTATAGGTTCATAGGTTCATAGGTTTATAGGTTGATACTAGGCTATCTGCCCTATTGCTTATACAAGCTTAGCCATAACAATTCCCTGGATATTTCTTCCCACAATATTTACTTCCCTGGACCCCTGTCTAGCAGGGCGACTGACATGATCCCCGGGGTGAATTTCCTATCACCCATCCAATTATCAAGGTTCCTTTTGAAGAGAGCCAAGGAAGTGCTGTGCTTGACATGTATGGGCAGTCTATTCCAGAGTATGGGAAGTCTATGCGTCAGGAACCTATCCCTCCAGCATGTTTTATTCATTGTGATGACAAGGTTTATATCCCTGTAGCGTGTAGCTTTGAGGGATTGGGATTTCTTTAAGTGGAGCAAATCCAACAGTTCAGGGTTTGACGTGGTCTTGTATGGTAAGCAGAGATCGCCTCTGAGTAGATGATATGCCACAGATTATAGCTGGAGTTTTTTTAGAAGGTCAGCATATGGCATCTGCTTTAGGCCTGTAATTCTTTTAGTGAGGTGTTTCTGCAGCCTTTCCAGCTGTTGCAGATGTCTTGTGAGGTACATACGAAATGGGGCGTTATACTCTATAATGGGTCTAATGAGAGATGAGTACAGAGGGACAATGACTTCCTTTTTTCTGGATGAAAAGCCCTTAGTGATGAGGTGTGCCACCCAGAAGGATTTCCTGACTGTTGTGGTGATGTGGTTATCAAAGGTGAAACCACTGTCCACCTGTGTCCCTAAGTTTCTTATCACACTTTTGGTGTTTAGTGTACTGCCACCTATGTGGTAATTCATGGGTACATGTTTTTTTCCAAAGGGGATAACTATACATTTCTTGGCATTAAGCTTGAACCCATGGCTCTGGCACCAATCATCTGTTTCTGTAAGGCCCTTTTGTAGAATATCCACATCATTTGGGGATTCAATAATGGCTCCCAGTTTGCAGTCATCTGCAAACTTTATTAACTAGAGTCCTGTAGTGTTGGCCTGTACTTCAGAGAAGTAGATGCCAAACAAGAGCGGTCCCTGGAATGAACCCTAAGGTACTCCACTTGTCACTTGTCTGGAGCTGGATTTCAAGTTGGCTACTTTTACAGTGTGGGTGCTGTCAGTAAGCCAGTTGGCAACCCATCGAGTGACATAGGGATTTATGCCCAGCTTAGTAAGTTTATCTATGATTCCAAAGTGGAGGATGGTGTCAAAGGCCTTGGCAAGGTCCAGATAGGCTGTGTGGACCACCTTACCCTCATCCACAGCTCTGGAGACTGATTCAAAGAAGTCAATCAGGTTCAGGAGACAAGATCGGCCCTTCACCAACCCAAACTGGTGGGGTCCAGTGTTTGAACATTGCCAATGTCTTTGTTTATAAGTTCCATAATAATGCATTCCATGCCCTTGCAAATCAGGCTCCTCAGACAGTTAAGATGGTAGTTCCTGGATCCAAGGTGGATCCCCCCTTGTGGAGTGGGATAACTGTAGCTGTGCACCTTTCAGTGGGCACGAAGCCTGAGGTGAGGCTATGATTAAACATGACACTTAGGTGAGGTGCCAGTTCATTTTGTAGTTTATGTAGTACACAGCCCGGTATGTCATCTAGTCCCATGGATGCTGTAGTCTTAGCTTTGGAGAGTGCAGTTTCTACCTGTGTGGCCGTGATTATCAGAATTTGGCAAGCTTTTGGCATTGATATGGGCCCTTTAGGGGATGAGAGGGGGTGAAGTTGGCACTATTATATGTGTACTACTATATTCCTGTCATGAATAAACATCACTGTTGTGTATACCCTCCAAGATGTATCTCACCGTATGTATCTGCTATGTGCGCATTATGGTAAAACAACATACATGATGCAACAATTATATTAATAACACGGACTACACAATTTAGGAACTAAAGGCAATTGTTCAGTACTATTCAATATGTGTATTGACAGCTATATTGGTAAAACAACAGCTGTCTTCACAGTGGTCATGGTGTAGTGGTTAAGTGCTGTGACTTCAGTATAAAGGGTCCCGGATTCAAGACCTGCAAGGGCTGTTCATTTTGTTGCTGTGCAGAACAAGGGCTGTTGGCTACAGAGTGGTTAAGGCAGTTTTTAAGCGAGTTTGCATGATTGTGTGATGGACATCCTTCCTGTGTGTGGGCATCAGTGTTACAGACAGCAGGTAGCAATACCTCTTACAGGAGAACCTGCACACTCAGGCCAGCTACATATTTGTAGGAGGTTCCAGAACTACAGAGAGTGTGACTAGAGTTGTGTTATGCTTTGTATAGCACTGGTGTTACAGGGTTTGTGTGTACATACTAGTTTACCTTGGAATGCAGTCTGTCTGCATAACTCTCAACTGTGGGTCTATCCTCTTGATGGCCAGAGGTGTGCCTATCATGTTTTGTCTGTCCACCACACAGGTTCTGTGTCAGATATTTCACTGGCAGTGTATGTGTTGAGTGCTATCAGTACATGGCTACATCCATTTATGTTTCTAACCTCAAATCCCTGACTGAGGGTATGTTACAGACTATCCTGTAACACCAGTGACTTGCTTAGTGTATGACAACAGTTTTCCACATATGGGCCTGTGTTCCAGCCTCTGTCCTCCACCTCCATACCAAGCTTTGCACATATGACATGCTGTCAGCGGTTGTTCTGTAGTGGGCTGTGAGTGCATCACGCTGCCATTCCTGCCATCAATCCACTGCTGTTGTATCCCCCGCCCATACAGTGGGGCTGGGGCCATATATGTGTGGGCTTCACCTACACAATACATGTGTGCCCTTATGCACTCCAGAGGCTAGTGTATGAAACAGTGGTATATGGCCCTGTATTATTGAGTCTAGGGGGGGATGCACCATAAATAACCTAGGCTGTTGCAACATGTGGGGGTATGAAGGTTGAGCTGCCTTAAGGTATTTGGATGTACATTGCCATACAATTCACCTATATTTAAATTAATTACATAAATTGGATTACTGCAGGCCTACTGCCTCCTGCCATACAGACTGCTCTGTTTGTCAGTGTGCTTGTGATGGTGTCAGTTACGCATTGTTATGTAACAGTTATATCCCATTGTGTCAACTGAGTTCTTTACCATGTAGTAATTGTGTACAGAGTGTAGATAGAGGCTGCTGAACTATACACCTGCATTACTTATTGTTGATTGTTTGGTATCCTGTGGCCCAGTCTGTCTTTACTATTGTACTGTTTGAAGTGCTCGACCTGGACAGCAACATTTGAAAATCTTTCCAGACTACTGTATTAGTATAAATATTTCACAGTTGCATTACTCTGTTTATATGGATTTCAGTGTCTGAACAGCTATATGACGTGGCATATACAACTGTAATAGTGCACAAATAAAGATTTTCCATTTATTCAAACCTGTGTGGGTGTTATATCCTATGACCTCTCTGTGGGTATATGTTGCAGGCAATAAGTGTCATTTGTATGGGTGGCTCATACTGTGTCCAGTTGTTAAGGTGTTAACTGTAGGCATAGTGGCTATGCCATATTGTGTGCACCTTCTACATATGTATCTTACTATACATATCTCTGCGTGTGTATATGTAGTCACATATATATATATATATATATATATATATATATATATATATATATATATATCTGTATCTGCATATATGTGTCTGTGTATATGTATCCTAGGGATGTTGATAGCTTCCACATTGTACATTACCTATGGGAGCCAAACTGTACTGCATGATATGTTACCGATACTAGCCTGACATCATACAGGTGGGATGGAGTACCGTTAACATCTTGTTCCCATGTCGTGTCAGGTCCTGGTTATGTGATCTGCAACACTTGGTAGTGTATTGCAGTGTGGACGTTTTTGGATTTGGGGGGTATACCTATTCGTACAAGACATTTATTGTTTGGGGCCTCTCAACCTCATTATCAGTGCATGTGGGCATATATGTTTTTGTTATTTTCCCATTGTTATCTACAGATGTATGTCCGTATATACCTATATAGATATATACATATATTTACATAAATATAACTATGCCCCTATATACCTACATATATATATATATATATATATATATATATATATATATATATATATATATATATATCTGCTTACATATATATATAACTTGCTTTATATATTTAGACAAATAGATGTAGACATATATATCTATAGATGTAGGCATCTGTATGTATATATGTTTATATATATACATTCTCTGTACTGTTGAATGACTGAGCTGGATGATATGTTTGTGAATACATCAGGGTTATGTATATCTCACATGGCTAAGTGGTAAGTCATTTTGTCTATGATGTGCAGGGTCCTGGGTTCGAGGCTGTTTATTTTGTTGCTGGGCAGAACAAGGGCCACTGGATACAGTGATAAAGGCACCTTTGAGCAGTTGTAAGCGAGTTTGTGTGGGTTTGTGCGAAGGTAAGCATTGCTAACTTCTGGTTAACGTTTCTTATACTCAGTTAGCTTCTAATTTGCTTAACCAGTGTAGGCATTGCTTACTCCCATGTAAACAGGCTTAAACCTGCTTACTGCTGCTTAAAAGTGCTTACTCCTGCTTACCCCATGCTAATTTCTTTAAAAGAAAAGAAAAAGGGGTTGATAGGAAAGTGGTGAAAAAAGGGGCACAAAGAGGGAAAGACAGTAGGAAAAATAGCCAGGGATGTGCAGGAAGGGTGTATGGAAGGTCCATAGCTGCCCATTTCTTTTACAGCAACAGATGTGCATATACACTGAAGTTGGAGGTAGATTTGGACACTCAAACCCCTGGGAGGGGGTGAGGACAACAATAATAAGTTGTGATGCCAATTAGACTGGATTACATGTGTCCAGTGGATGCATGTGCAAAATGGACAGCTATGTATGGGGCGAGATTTTTTTGGGGAATAGATTGCCTTTCTTTTTTTTTTCAGGTGAGAGTGGGATGTTGGGGATGGGTGGTAGGTATATTTGGGGAGGTAGGTTGGGTAGGTTAACAGACAAGACAAACAAGAAGCATGCAGGGGTGGTATATGACACATGTGGGGGGTAAACATCTTGATGGGGAGGGGTGTTGGGAAATCGGAATCCTATGAGCCTAGTGGAAACAGTGGGACTGAGGTCCCCACCCTTGGGCAGTCACCACTGCACCTTTACAGCCCTTATGGTGGCTGTGCTTGGGGCTGAGTTGCACAGCCAAACTGAGGCTCTAGTTGTGACATGCGTCCCTTGAGCTGGCGTAGAAGATCACCAAGCTGCTGGCTGATCCCAATACGCACTATGAACTGACCTGGCGACGGGTGACAGGTACCTGTCTGTGCTTGCTCCCGAGGGGGTGAGCCCCACCCCCTGAGGCGGTTCCACCCAAAGCTGGTGCAAGACCAACTGACAGGGAGGTCCCAGGTTGGGCCCCAAACATGCTGGAGCCCAGTGCCACGGCCAGCTGATGTGGGACAGGTGAGTCTGCTGGGACCAGCCTTCCCAAACATGCTATAGTGTTTAGATTTTATCATCCTATGTGGGTTAGTAATAGTCAACACATTCCAGTGTTAGGTATAACAGCATGCATAGATATTCCCATTAACCCAGACTCCAGATACGATACAGTTGCATAGCAAACAGAACACATGCATATATGGGACCACAGTGGTAATAAGAACAGCATGTAGGTGCATTGATGGCACCATGCCACCAATGTTGGAATAATTCAATATAGCACATGCATGGGAACAATTACAATATTTATCAGACAATTGGACATTATCAGAACATAGGTGTCATTACATACCAGTTGGGGTGGGTTTGTTGATTATTGTTGCAGATATGGTGGGGGGAGAGAAAGATGCCAATTAACAACTAGTATATTCCTGTAGTCCACATTATTTTCCTAGTCAATGCTGTTATCTGTACCTTACAACTCTTACTACACTACCCTATAGCCTTAGTTTGGACAGTGATATGGCTGTCGTCATCATTAGACATGAACTGGTTTTACCTGCAGTATACACCTCTTACCTGGTATACCTGAGGAGGGAATGTTTGTTAACACTAACTACTCCCAGATTCCAGGTTGATGTTGTGCATATAGCTGTCCAACTCTTTCTGCACAGACTCTGGCCATGTGTTGGCCACATGCAGGTGTGCCAAGATATATCTAGAATATTGCCCTCTTCAACCTTTAGTGAACTGACACACACATATACATGCTTTCCTACACAGTTATATTATGTAGCACAGTGTGGGTGACAGTGATCAGTGATACTTTATTAATCAGAGAAACTGCAACACTTACAATTCCCTACAATACCAGAGTGAACAGTACCAGTACAGGTTATAATGGTCTTTATTTCTCAGCACAGTGTTCGTATCCTACTTACCTATGGGAGCAATGTTTGTTAGCACTACCTGACTGTTGCCACACAAACTTCCAGATTACACATTAGTATTATGCACATACATCTCACTCTGTTACAGTGCACACTCTGGTCACAGCTTGACAGCATGGGGGTGTAGATAGGACATACTTGGCATATTACCCTCGTAACAGTTTTTGGGGTTGCTACAATGACAGGTTTTTTCTCATAGGTGTTTGACAATCACTTGTATTCCCTGTTTGCTGACGAAACATCAGGGATCATCCCACAGATTTACCAGGGGGACAGGCAGCACATATAGGCCCATATACTGGACATTCTGGCCTCATCTGTACAGTTGTGGGGTATGATTCTGTATGTAGCCTACATCCACTCCCAGGATTCAGACCATGGCTGTGTCTGCTACAACATAAACACTGTCCATCACAGTTGTATCTGCTATATAGATATTGCATTATATCTCCTATCTGCTTTCTGTCTTATTAATCCCCTGTGCTTTTGCATTCTGACCTTGTATTACAACACTCTTATACAGATCTCCTAGACAGTAATATTTTGTAGGACAGTGTGGGCGACAGTGATGTGTAATACCTCATTATTCAGAGCAACTGCATCATTCGCAATGCCATACAATACCAATGTAAATAGTACCAGTACAGGGTATCATTCTTGTATTTCTGGGCACAGTGTTGGTATCTGGCAGACCTGTGGGAGAAATGTTTGTTAGCACTACCTGAATGTTCCCACACACAATATCAGATTCCACATTACTATTATGCACATACATCTCACTACTGTACACACTCTGGCCACAGCTTGTCAAGTTGGGGTGTAAATGGGACGTACATGGCTTCTTAGTCTCATAAGGATTTGGGGAGTTGCTAGTGCGCCAGCTTTGTTCTCATAGATGTGTGTCAATCAGTTCTATTTCCTGTTTGCTGCCTATATGTCTGGGATCATCCCATTGATTTCCCAGGGGAACAGGTTGAAAGGCAACACATATGGACCACTTTACTGGACATTCTGGACATATCTGTACAGTTGTGTGGTATGATTCTGTATGCAGCTTACTACCACTGGCAGTATTCGAACCATGGCTGTGTATGCTAAAAAAACAACAGTTTACATCTCAGTTGCATGTGCTGTTTGGGCTTTGTTGTCTGCATTTTCCCTGTTTTCTGTCGATGTGTCTCTCACTTGTACTAAATGGCCTCTGGGGATTACACCAATGATATACAGGCATTCCTACACATTCAATTTATGTTGCACAGTATGGGTAACAGTGCTTAATGCAACAGTACTATTACATGATTGCAAATCTATATTATCGTATGATACAAGAGTATACACATACAGTCCAACAGTTAGACCTTTATTGTCAGGATGTTACCCTTTTATTTATATACAAACTATATGAGACTCTTCCTGCCATATTCTCCAGTGTATGCAGTACTTGCCTTGAACAATACAGGTTTTATACAGGCAATTGATTTATTACTACTTTTAGTTTTATTTCTTATGACAGTAAATGTATGAATATTACTGACCTGCCTCACATCGCAACCTTGCCAGGCAACTGATGTGGGCCTCCTGGTTCATGGCCTGCTCTATTGCAGCTGTGGGGGACATAAGAGGAATATTAAGCCATACCTATCCATGATATACATGAGCTGGCAATTATTACACACATAGTGGGGTGATACTTACACACAAATGGAACATCCCCTGCCACTCTAGCCTCTTGGATTAACTGCTCCAAGAGGTCCCCTTTATGCCGCTTCAGGTTGGCATAGTGATGCCTGACCTGCTCACCAGTTCGGGGTATGCCAGTGGCACTGGTGAGTTCACGGGCGAGATGGTCCCAGGCCTCCACCTTATATTTCGGAGCCCTGGTACTGGCCCTGCAGCAGTCTGTGATCATGGTCTTTGACAAGGAGTCCTGCCATGACTCTGGACTCCTGGATGCACCAGCACTGCACCCAAAAGCACACCTTCTCCCCTTCCTGACATGGTGCCTGCAAGGGGAAGCTACAACCAGTTATGAGATGTATTCCCACCTCTTGGGTTTAAGTAGGGCCAATTTCCTGCACTTTTCCGTGATTGGTTGGTTTTGAAAAGGCTAGTCTATGGGCAAACCTGCTTACCTAGGGTTGGCATTGTTTAAAGAAGTATACCTCCAGGCACACTGAGCTAGCTAGCCTACACATTGCTTACCCCTCCTAAGCTGGCCTGTGCAATGCTTAGCATTGATTACATTACATTTTGCATTATAATTCCTTTTTGGCATTGATTTATTATTCATTACACCTTATATGTATGCCTGGTATCCATGATTCATGTGTATGTACACTGTATGGGGTCATTTTGTTTTATTGGGGACTTCAACACTCTATTACAATTACACCTGACTTCTGGGCTTACTGCTGTACTCCAGTTCACATATTAATGTTATGTAGTGGGTTAATGCACATATGTCTATATGCTGATTCCTTTCAAAGGTTCAGTTTGATTTTACTATGGTGGAGACTTCTTTGCTGATACCGCATTCTTTTGCACTTCTGTGATGGCTGGGTGGTTAACTACTGTGATTATGGTGTATAGGGTCCTGGGTTCAAGTCCTGCATGGCTGTTTATTTTGTTTATGGGCAGAACAAGGGCCATTGGATACAGAGTGATTAAGGTACTTTTGAGCAGTTGTAAGCGGATTTGCATGAGGTAAGCAATGCTAACCTCCAGTTACATATGCTTACAGAGAGTTAGCTTCAGAATTGCTTAACCTGTGTGAGCATTGCTTGCCCCCCCTGCACAAAAGGGCATAAATATGCTTACTACTGCTTATTGGTGCTTAAACCTGCTTACTAGTGCTTTATTCATTATGATACTGACACCTCACATGTGCATTTATTGCAATACTCAAGTTCATAAATATATATTATTTAGTGGGTTATGCAACATAAATATTAGTCATAACGTGCTTTGCCATGGAAAATGGAATGTGGTGCAGTGGGACAACTCGAACCAGCAATGCTGGATCATAAGGCGAATGCTCTGCCACTACACTATTGCTATGCTGCTTCATTTGCATATATCTTCCTTGTTATCCTCTTCAGCCATTTAAGCTGCATTAACCATCGCTAAGCGATGGGCACACCAGCACACCTACGGTTAGCTTTAATCGGATTTAAATAAAAAGAAACAGGTTTTTTCATTGTATTTCTGCATACTTTTGCTGTTGGACACAAGAGGGACTGTTGGTGGGGATATGTGGACACTTATGAGCGGTCTTGCTCATTTCTTACCCCCTTTCTGCTGTTTTTCATTGTGGGGGCATGTATATTCTGAGAGCTATGCTGTCAGACATGCTCTCTGCACTCTTACATGCTCCATGTAAGATTAAGAGCTCAGGCAGCGTGCCTCAGTACTATGCATGGTGCGCTGCCGTCCTGGTCCTAAACGGCCGCCTCCATGCAGGACTAAGCTAGCCCTGCATGGAGGAATAGTAAATCTGGGGGAATAAGTATTTTAAATGAAACTTAGGCATTTTTGCTGAATTTTCCTGAACTCTGTAGGTAATAACAATGCCAAAGTTCTTCAAAGATAAGGAAGACCCAACACCCTGCTCTCGTGTAAAAGAGAATTTGACAATGTGCCTGCTTGAAACTGAATGTGTACTTAAGGTTAAGACTGTTAGTTAAACAATGCTTATAGTTATTTTATGTACAGAGGTCGGGTGCTACGTGACTTGCTCTAGAATAAAATATGAAGATTAAAATACAGTTGTCAATCTGAAGACCAGGGAAATACTGTTGGAACCATGTTATTGGGTTATCAATAAAAGTCTTGGTTAGTCTGAAATAGCCAAAATATGTCTGCCTAAACTAATAACTTCATTGGAGTTCTGTATACAGATTATGACTAAATAAGCCCGCTTATCTGAAAAATATATTTTAAGTTATACAGAAGTTAATAAATCTGTGTCTAAGGGCCCGCATTTGGAGAGGTGTACACATATATAAAGATGTCAATATGTGGCCAGTTAAAGCAGGGAAATTGCAAAGATTTTACTTCACTTAAAGTAATCTTTCTGGGTAGTTTGCTTTCATTTGTTGAAAACTGTTATTAAGATTTTTGAAACTTTTCATTTGCTACTAATTTCTGAAAAAAGAGTTGGTAGAAAATAAGGTGTACACTGAGGGATCAGAGAAGGACCAGGAATTTGAGTTAGGATCTTCAGTGGTTCCCTGGACTGCAACCCTAGTAACTACTTATACATCTAGAAGATGCCATCAGATTTGTAATGCCACATTCTTTTGGTCTGGCAGTTGATGCACAGGGTTATGACTGTGAGCTGCTGTTCTTGTAGTATATTTGGATATCATTTGATGTGAAGTTATAAGTTTTTTTCATTTGTGTATTGCTTTTTCCCTGCTTTTGACTCCAGTGTTAGTTCTGCCCCCTCTACTCCCTCCTAAAACATGATTTTTGGAGATAAGGTGATGAATTATAACCTTGTTGTTTCACAATTCAGATTCTCTTATTCCATTGATGTCTCAAGTGTCTCTGTCCCTGATTATTTCTGCATCTGTTGCTGATTTTTGAGCTGTGCACTAGACAAGAATTAAAATTATAACCTTGTTGTTTCAGAAAATGTTTATTAATTCACATTCTCTTATTCCATCAATGTCTCAAGTTACACTAACATTTTAAGTGTCTCTGATTGTCCCTGATTATTTCTGGATTTGCCCATGATTTGTTGAGAGCTATGCTGGTACCTTTTGGAGAAAACATTGTGTAGGCCATTTAATAAAGACAGTAACAGACGTCTGCTTCAGAAAATGTTTATTAATTCACATTCTCTTATTTTGTCAATGCCTTAAGTTAATGGTAACAATATCTTGTGTCCTTGATTATGTTTGGATTTGTCTCTCATTCTACTCTGATTTCTCATTGATTGTTTAACTCACTGTGGCATTATTTTCCTGTAGTGTTTCCAGAACTGTATACTAAGCACATTCATGCTAGTAACACTGTCTTTGTATATTTTCTTTATAATGGATCTTTCTGTTGCAGTTAAAATGTGCTATTTGGATCTTAAAATAGGTTATCAGGATTTCTTGTTTTACAAATGTCCCTTTTGGGATATTGTCTGTCTTTACTCTTTGTTTTGTGGTTAAAGATGTGAGATCTTGCATTCTTTGGTCATGACAGTTCTACAACATGATGTTAATGTCATATCCTCTGTAAAAGTACTGATAGTCATAGTGTACTAACTTTTTGAGACACCTTTGCTAGGTACAGACCAGTGTGTAGGGCAGGGCTAGAACACACCTGAAGTGAGGAGAGTGAAGTGCAGGTAGTATTAGAATGATGTATGTAGTTTATGTATTCATTGTTACTGCTTAGGTACATTTAATGCTTCAGTTGGTAGAAGTGTTTTACAAGTACATTTGTTAAGCTGGGTTTGTTTATCCTTAACATGGATTTTGAAATAGAATCATGGGTGTTTTGAGCATACTGCAAATGTCACTCTCCTTTATGCAACATTGGTTAGGTGTGCAAGTGAGCACAGGAGGATTGCAAGTGTCATCATGGAAGCAAGATTCCACGAAGATTAGAGTGACTAATCTGATGATGCATGCCTTTATATTGAGCAAAATAAGCAGAGACGAGCAGTGAAGATGGTGCAGAGGCAGGAAATTTCAAGTGATATGGGTAGGCTGTAGGCCTATTGCCCATTATCTTTGATTTTGAGGAGATGGTTCTGACACTTTTTTTCTGCAGTATAGCCCATTTTCTTTGTCTTTGTTCAGTAACACCACTGTTACAGACTGCTACTACTGGATGAGGACAGGGATGTGGATACATGTGGCACTCCAAAGAAGAGGAGATACATAATTTTTCAGCCTAGTTGGGGAATGCTTTTGACTGGCTTTTTGTGAGTTGGCATGGAGTAAAATATGCTTTCTGCAAGACATGTGGCGCAGATTTCACTGTCCATTATGGGGGCTGACATGATCTGAAACAACATGCCAACAGGCAGAATTGCAAGCATGCAGCTGCAAGGACTATGGAAGACTTCTTTGGACCTCAGTTTAGCAAGTGCAAAGTAGAGCTGCTAAATCTACCAAAGAAAACTATGCTGAATTTCTTATTGTTAAGAGTAAGCCAGGATTAACAAACTAAGCATTTATTTGGTCCATCCCTTCCTTGAGAATTTGAGTTTCAAAATGGGGTTTGATAACCACCCCCAGTTTACAGTTATCAGCAAATTTGGTTTGCCAAAATTCTTTGATGTTGTACATACCCAAGAGAAGGGTCCCAGGACAGAGCCTTTTAGGATACCATTTGCGACATGTTTTCTGTCTAGAGCACATGCATGTGTTCTTATTGGTATGGGTACTGTCAGATTACCAAATGCACCATTACTGTGATGTTGGTGTAGTAGTTACATTGAAGGGCTTGTAGTGTGCATCGTGTCATGGACACACATATGAAAAATCACATCTGCTGCTTATATATAGGTATATTATACATGCACTGATATGCTGTTTTATGTTTGTGTCTTTTATGTTTGTGTCTTTTATGCTTGGCAGTCAATATGTATAATAACAATGAGTAGGAAAAAGGACCCATTGCAGCACATACAGTGATACATTAAAAGTGTCCAAGGGGTATGTTGCCATGAAGTGATTTAACAATGGATATGTAGTGAATGTTTAGCTGACTAGCATTTACAAATAAGTCCTTGAGAGCTGTAACACACATTTTTACCCAGGTATGCATTCATTTGTGTGTTTTAGATGAGTCAAAACTCAAGAAGAAAATTTCTTACCTACAGAAAATGAAATTATTCTAAGTGTCTTGTGCCAGCATGGCAAATGCCTTTTTGGCCAGATCGGTGATGTGGTGTGAAGGGATTATGATATTCCCATCATGGGGAATGATCTGATCAGAAGAAACAGGATGCCAAAGGAAAGTCACAGACAATACTCAGACATGATCCTAGATGCAGCAAGAAAGTAAGCCATTCACGTAAGAAGGTGATGCCACAGGTAGGGACCTACTATACCTCTCCCAATGACACACAAAATTTCCTGGCATCACACCACCTCTTGTGTCATGATAAGTGCATTCAAGGTGATGGCAGTAAGGCTGGTCTACCAAGACCCTGCATATGCCATTTTTTTTAAATGCATAACCTTCTATAAGCTAGATGACATTTGTGTTGCACACCTAAATCTGTTGTATGTTCTTTGTATTCCACAGTGCCACCCAGGTGCCAAACTGCATCCCTATCTTCTGAGGAGAACATGCCAGGTAAATGTCCCTGTTCTAAAGTACTATGTTGTTAGGACCTTTCATACTGATGAGTTCTCTTCTGTCACAGGACCATCACACAGGGCATGGAGAACAGCAAGACCACCAGGTGCATGTTGCCTTACCTTGCCATAGATGTGTCTAGTATTTTACATAGAATTTCCTTCACTATCTCAGAATGCTAAACATTTTCACTTATCTTTTTGTATTCTACAGTGTCTCAAGAGTTGTACTGCTTTGTCCTCTGACAATGACATGTCAGGTAAGTGTCCCAGTATCTATCAAAGTAGTATGCTGCTAGGAGTCTTTTTGACCTTGCATACTGATGATGTTTCCTCTATCACAGGACTATCAAACCACTCACAGCTATGACAGCCAAGTCTTGCATGATTACATGCATTGTGGTGCATTAGGGTTCAGTATATTTAATACAATGCTTGGATATATTTTTTCTTCTATGTACATGTGCAATATGCATTTTTATTTTTGTTTATGTGTTTGCATCCTTTTCCATTACCCACTTCTTCCCTGAACTCATCCACTGATCCTAACATAGAACATGACATGGTACAGACAAAACAGTACAGCCAATGACCAGTGATACACAGGACACTGCACTTAGGTTAAGTATGTCCAGCACAGGTGACAAAGTCAGGGTCAGACCTTTGAGCCATGACACACCAGCCATACACATGTACACAGGTTAACAGATTATGTGTACCCACTGGTGACAGTGCTTCAGCACCACATGTGACAGCCATAGTAATCCATTTGAGAGCTGTCCACTGGAAACACCATACTTTCTATACAAGTATCAAAATCATCTCATGCAATACAATAAATATAGCATTGGTAAGACCTTCAATGAGGTGAATGTGGAGGATGTTCCAATCATAGTAGGAGCAACAGGTCTCATAAAAATAATTTATAGTCATATTTAGATATTTTACTGATACATGTAAAATCTTATGAATTACAGAAGGAGTTAGTTCTGGGCACATTGCAAGTGCTGTGAAGAGCATTTCTGGATAACCTCAAAGATTGAAACAATACTAATGTCATTAATTTTAATCATGCTTTGACTTAGGAATGGGATCCATACCAGTCATGGTACTAGAAACCCAACAGTCTTGGAGAAATTAAAATTGGTAACACCAGCGTTAAATATATGTGGGTGCATACAGAGAAGAGTATAACTGCTAGAAAGGGAGGAATGTAATACATGTACAACCTACTGCAGATATATATGTATGTGTATGACCCACACATGGCAAATACTAATGTAGAACAAAACGCTCAGGAGTAGTCTTTGCCAATATCTACTATAGTTTGCATGTGTATAGTATGACATTGTGTGTAGGTTAGCTGTTGTGTGCCTGGGGGGACTAGCACATCAAACCATGTGCTTAAATGTGCAGAATGTGTAATACAGATACATAAATTATATAATACATAAATAGCAATTGTACCTGAAATGATGCCATAAAGCTTATTGTATGATGTGGATAATGAAGATTTGAAAATGTGTAGACATCATGCTAAGCATGTCAAACACATGGTACAGCTAAGACAAGTGATATGCATAGCATCCCAGACATGATTGTCATGGCCTCTAATACAAGATAATAAGTGAGTGAACTAACATATCACATCAACATTTAAAGGTTCACAGACATATGTTAATGTTAGTGTAGGAAATGAAGCTGAAGCTTAAATGCACAGGACAAAATACATCCTATGATTAGCAGGAAGATATGCATGTTTGGATATGTGTGGAAGCTCATATGTATCCTATATGCATGAGATGTCATAGACAACTGGAGCTGTAAAGTTATGTGATGTGAGACTGTGAAGTGCAGAAGCATGTGATGTGAAACTGAATTCAGAAGCATGTGATGTGTGCCTGTGGAGTGCATGTGTCAGAGATTTGTGCAACATACTCACTGACAGAAACCACAGTAAGTGCAGTAAGAAACTGCAGATAAGGCATCCTCAGATCCAGCTCTGATAAAACTCTTGTACATTCACTTGGCAAACAGCATCAGAAACACTAGATCCAAGGACCTGAACTTTGTATGTGACATAAATAGAACCTGCTGGAAGGACCATTTTGTCTCAAAGGATCCCCAAACTGTGGAATAAGCTCCCCATCTATGTAAATCACAGTTCATCCCTGACCCTATTCCAAAGAAACCTTCATCATTGGATAGGAAATCACAAATTCACATCCAGTCTGGCCCTCATGTCTCTGATGGACAAAGGTTGACAGTAAGTAAATTAATCCAACCCTTAAGCTACCTTTTTACTAACATACCCCACCATATAAGTGTCCAAGGAACTCTGGGACAAAACTGGGTTAGGTTGCACAGCTAGGCTTCTGAAGAACCCTGGTGGTCATTAGCCTAACATGAACCTATAAACCTATGAGCAGTTATACTATTACATGTATACTTGTGCAACCTGTATCAGCAAACAACAGGAAAATGTGTATCATTAATGATTTATGTCATAGCCAGCAACAACAGTTGTGTATAAGAAACAAAAAACATGTGTAATATAGTTGTACACATGTACTTAACATAAAATCAGGTGTATAACACAATGATATGCATGGCACATGGACAGAAAATCTAATAACAATATGTTAAATATGTGAACAGATGTACATGATACTGGCAATGATTTAAAGTGCTTTCAATGAAATCTTACAAAAATAGAATTCCAATGACATCAGATATGTTAAACATCACTAACATGCACAGCATGTCATGGTCGGTGCAGTGGCCAGCATTGCCACAGGATTCTGGTGACACAACAAGACATACACTGTGATAACTGCCAAGGTAACACTAGCATAAATGAAGACATCCACGATGATGGCTCATGCTATGGTCCTAGCCACACCTGCCATGTGAGAAAACTCCATCCCCATGGTGCTGTACCACTAATCTGGTGTTAGCATAATGTATGAGGTAGGCCACACTAGGTGAATGTGCAGTGATACTTGGCATATGATAGGATGTGTCAACTGGAGTCTGATCATGGTTACCCACAACAACTGAACATGCACATTGTAATGCAGATATTAAGACTGTTCAAGGGCCTTTCATGGGGCATATAACAGATCTTTCTCTCGCTTCCACATGGAGGCATACTGATCATACAAATAAGGGCACATGTGTCCTCTTAGTATTGTATCACTGCTCAAGCACTGCTGAGACATGCTGAGCTATAAAATATACAAGAGATGCCACACTATCTCACTAAGCAGCCAGTGCTGCCATGACCTTTGCATACCTCTGCTACTTACCCTCATGCAACTCAGGAATCAAGTGTGGCACATTGTCAGTTGCATTAGCAAGTACTCATAACTCAGTGAAATGACAGTGCTGACACTGATCATGTGCCTGTAACAGAAGGCCTATATCTACAGGCATATGTCCATGCATTGCTACCACTTGGACACATGCTGTCCTATGGCTATTACTTGACCATTGTGGAGCTGTCTCAACACTTCTTTCATAGACATTTGGGAAAAGTTGTCCAAAATAATCCTCTTGACCAGCTGATGCTCCACTAACTACACACTGGTCAAATGACCCCCCCCCCCATTTTGGAGGATATACCCTGCTGCAGGACTGTCATCACCTGTGCCTTCATCTCCCATGTCTGTATACTCTACCCTATGTGTCCTACTGATCATCTTGGGTGTCCAGTGCATCAGGTCCCAGTCGGTTGAGGTGTTCCTACCTCTCCTCCCCCTGAAAGGCTTATAAAAGCATAAGTACGGAAGACTTCCCCCACCACGGAACTTGTATTAATAAGGTGTTCCTATCTCACCTCCCCCTGAAAGGCTTGTAAAGGCATAAGTACGGAAGATGTTCTCCACCATGGAACATGTTTTAATAAGGTGTTCCTACCTCACCTCACCCTGAAAGGCTTGTAAAAACATAAGTACGGAAGACTTTCCCCACCATGGAACTTATTTTAATAAGGTGTTCCTACCTCACCTCCTCCTGAAAGGCTTGTAAATGCATAAGTACCGAAGACTTTCCCCACCACGGAACTTGTTTTAATAAGGTGTTCCTACCTCACCTCCCCCTGAAAGACTTGTAAAAGCATAAGTACGGAAGACTTTCCCCATCACAGAGCTTGTTTTAATAAGGTCAATATCCACTTAAATACCTTGCCACCTCTAAACCTAACAAACTGGGTCCAAAAAAGCACTGGTAAATGTCCCCATAACTCCCGCTTGTAATTCTGTTTATGCTGATAAGCATTAGGTTGGAAGGGTTAGACTTTCCTGTAGCCTTCTTTCTTCCCAATTAAGGTAAAAACAGCATGCTTTCTACTGTTCAACAGAGGAGCGTAGTGTGCTCTGCACCTCCAAACAGTGCATTTCTCAATAAACTAAGTGAAACAAGCATGCTACAAAAGGGAATTGGAAAATGGGCTCTCTGCATTGTAAATTGAGAAGCAGGTAGGGAACTGTGTAGTATTTAGCAGTAGGGCCTAGGTGCAGAGTATTGGGCATATAAAAGGAAACAAAAAAGTGTGCTTGTAAGTCATACCTGCACATGCTGCCTCGAGGCATCTGTTTTACTGGCTTAGTCCGGTTCAGCCCTTCACTTCCCCCCCTCTCTCAAGTAATCAGAGGTTACATAATCACCTACCTGACCAGCCATTTTCAAATTAACCAGTGCATCAGGTCCCAGTCTGTTGAGGTATGTTCACATACTTATGTATTTAATTATTGTTTCTTTGTCTGAGCTCAATGTACTAACTGTTTACTGCATTTACTCACAAACTGAAACCTTGATGAATTAAGGCATGTTTATTGGTACTGGCTGCTACAAATTACTCACAAACTGCTGTTGATATTGTATCCATTTATTGTCATTTGCATTGACTTAGTGGTCTGTCCTGGGTAGTGCAACATTGATAAGGGACAGAAATAATGAATATTATCTGAGCCCTTAAGGCAGATATATAGGAAAGAGTGCTGCTGCTGTTAGTTAATACTAAAAGGTGCACATGGGCTTGTTTGATAATCATGTATACTGCATGTTTGAATGATAAACTCTGTTCTTGGTTTAGTACTAATAATCATATCCCTCTCTAAGTGTTCCTACCTCCCCTCCCTCTGAAAGGCTTGTAAAAGCATATGTACGGAAGACTTTCCCCACCACGGAGCTTGTTTTAATAAGGTGCTCCTACCTCACTTCCCCCTGAAAGGCTTGTAAAAGCATAAGTACGGAAGACTTTCCCCACCACAGAACTTGTTTTAATAAGGTGTTTCTACCTCACCTCCCCCTGAAAGGCTTGTAAAAGCATAAGTACGGAAGACTTTCCCCACAACGGAACTTGTTTTAATAAGGTGTTCCTACCTCACCTCCCCCTGAAAGGCTTGTAAAAGCATAAGTACGGAAGACTTTCCCCACAATGGAACTTGTTTTAATAAGGTGTTCCTACCTCACCTCCCCCTGAAAGACTTGTAAAAGCATAAGTACGGAAGACTTTCCCCACCACGGAACTTGTTTTAATAAGGTGTTCCTACCTCACCCCTGAAAGGCTTGTAAAAGCATAAGTACGGAAGACTTTTCCCACCACAGAACTTGTTTGAATAAGGTGTTCCTACCTCACCTCGCCCTGAAAGGCTTGTAAAGGCATAAGTACAGAAGATTTTCCCCACCACGGAACTTGTTTTAATAAGGTCAATATCCACTTAAATACCTTGCCACCTGTAAACCCTACAAACTGGGTCTAAAATAGCACTGGTGAATGTCCCCATAACTCCCGCTTGTAATTCTGTTTATGCTGATATAATAAGGTTAATATCTCTAAATACTGCCCCACCCCTAAAAGCTAACAAACTGGGTCCAAAAAAGCACGGATGAATGTCCCCATAACTCCTGCTTGTAATTCTGTTTATGCTGATAAGCATTAGGTTGGAAAGGTTAGACTTTCCTGTAGCCTTCTTTCTTCCCAATTAAGGTAAAAACAGCATGCTTTCTACTGTTCAACAGACGAGCGTAGTGTGCTCTGCACCTCCAAACAGTGCATTTCTCAATAAACTAAGTGAAACAAGCATGCTACAAAATGGAATTGGAAAATGGGCTCTCTGTATTGTAAATTGAGAAGCAGGCAGGGAACTGTGTAGTTTTTAACAGTAGGGCCTAGGAACAGGGTATTGGGCATATAAAAAGAAACAAAATCATTTAACAGTAGGGCTTAGGAACAGAGTATTGGGCATATAAAAAGAAACAAAAAATTGTGCTTGTAACTCATACCTGCACATGCTGCCTTTAGGCATCTGCTTTAATGGTTTAGCCCCGCTCTGCTCACTTCTCTTGCTCTACGCCCCACCCTGCCCCCATATCCCACCCAACCCCGGTAGTACTATGTTTATAGTACCACTGGCACGCCCCCTTAATTAGCTAACCATCTACACGTGCTCCTAGAACCCAGCAAACTCCTACCATAATAATACACCCTCTATCCACCCCACTATCCATATTAACCCATCCATAGCTATTCTATTCTCTCTAATCTTTTATCCACCACATACACTCAATACAGACCCTACCCTAGTAATTTACTATGACTACAGCTAAAACACTAATGCTGCTACCCTTAGTACCCCTGCTATTCATTCCTTATCACCTAAGCTCCTATGAATATGTACAGTATCTTGAAATCCAATATTCAAACTCTCAAACAGACACCAACCCAGCATTTAATAAGTTTATCCACCGCATAACCACCCCCTCTCCTAATTCCTCATCCCCCAATTACCATCACCCGACTAAATACCGCTACATTAGCTTAAAAAACAAAAGCTACGAAAAAATCATAAACACATTTTTAAGACAAATAAGCTACTTAAAAATTAATCTTATAAAGGATGGAGACATCCACCCCAAACCTGGCCCATCCACAACAGTAGAACCAAGCACACCATCTAACAACCCAACGTGTACTAGCCAGATTGATAGACTTCCAAACTGATTTCTGGTCTGTCATCTCAACATCAGAAGCCTAAACAACAAGATCCATAGCCTACATGGACTCTTACCTGTTCACTCCCCTGATATCCTCTGCCTCATAGACCTGGCTAAAACCAATAACCAAAGATAACGAAATAATCCCCCCACAGTACAACATCCTTTGACTGGACCGGATCTCCAGGAAAGGTGGTGCGATAGCTGTACTATACAAGTCTACCCTAACAATAACAATTGACACCCAATGGCCACCCCACTTTGGCAATGCAGAAATTCTCATCACCAAACTAATAATAAACAAAATAAATGCAGATACATTGTCTGCATTTATATTCCACTCGGCAAGAATGATAATACTCTAGAATTTATCTTACATTGGCTAGCTTCTAACTATCCCCAGGAAACCATTGTCTTGGGGAACTTTAACATTAATTGGAGCACCTGTTCCTCTGAAACTCCCTCCACCCATTTAAACCTCCACGGATTGACTCAGATCATTGCCACCCCCATCAGATTTAGCAAAAATAGAGTCAAAGATAGTATTCTCGATTGGATTCTTAATAACAGCCACCCCCAAAAGTACAAGTCAGGTACATTACCCAATGATCTACGTGATCACTGCCTTACCTATATTATTAGGCTCAAAGCCGACATTCCAAACCAGACCACCTACAAAACTATAAGAAACATCAGGAACTTTAACCTTGACACTTCCAAAAACAACTCAAAGCATGTAATTGGAATGTCTTGAAATGACTCCCATTACAAGAAGCAGTTGAGTACTTCAATACCAAATTTCTGGCTATCCTTAACCACCATGCTCCTACCCCTTACGTCCATGTAAAAGCCATGGTTGCACCGTGGCTATCTAAAGAAACAAAAAACAAAATTAAACTAAGAAACAATGCCTGGGCCAGGTGGCATGTTACCAAAGCCCCTATGGACCAAGTAAGATACCGGCAGCTAAGGAACCAGACCAAAAAATCTGTCATTCTAGACAAAAAAAAATCACTACACCCTCCTACAACAAAAATATCAGCTAAAACCTCAAAAGTTCTGGGCTGGTATTAACAATCTTCTCCACCCAGGCCATTCCATCACTCCTACCCCATCAGATGCCCTTGATAAATCCCCTATTGAAATTGCAAACAGCTTCAACTCCTTCTTTACTGAAACTATCCAGTCTCTAGCTACCCATCTCAGTCTATCGGACATGCTCTGGCACATCTAAACATGATCCACCCAGCACCCAACCCACCTTTACCTTTCAAACCTTACCTACCAACCCAATCCGGACCGTACTCAAAAAGCTACAACTTACTACACTAGCTGCCAACCACCTCCCAGCTGAATATCTTCAAAAAGTAGCTGATGCCATAGCACTTCCCATTTCTATTCTGATCCATCTCAGAAGGATCCATCCCAGCAATATGAAAAATATCACGTTATACCTCTCCATAAAGGAGGAAGTTCCACAGAATTATCTAACTTAAGACCTATAGCCATTCTTTCACCACTAGCTAAAATCATGGAAAGATGCATACACAAACAAATCATGCACTTTCTTATTCAAAAAGGAAAGTTTGCCGACTCTTAGCACAGCTTTAGGCCATTCCACAGTACCACCACGGCTCTTTTATCTTTCTCTAATGTCATCAATCTTCATCGGAACAACAACAAACTATCTTCAGCACTCTTCCTAGATCTCTCAAAAGCTTTTGATATGGTCAACCATCAGCTACTGATCAGAACCCTACAAACCATCAGTTTAGACCAACATGCAATACAATGGTTTCACCCCTACCTAAACTGTAGACAGCTGGCTGTCTTATGGCAGAGCAAGCTGTCATCCCAACTTCCTCTAACCCTAGGTGTTCCACAAGGTTCATACTAGGTCCCCTTCTTTTCTCTATCTTTATCAATGATCTGCACACCACCATCCCAGGAGCCACCTGCATCCAATATGCAGATGACTCAGCGCTAATATGCTCCGCCTCCTCTCCTATACAAATTCTAACCTTCACCCAGACCACTTTCATCATGGTAAAAACATGGCTAGCTAATCGCCGCCTGCTTCTAAATCCTAACAAAACCAAGCTACTACTTTTCTCCCCTAACCATAGAATTCCTCCTCCTTCCTTCAACATCAATTCTAGCAAAGACACCATTATCTCCCCTGATGACCATACAAAGCTTCTAGGTGTAATAATAGACAACAACCTTAAATTTGAGAAACATGTCAATCACACTGTTAAGTCCATCAACAAAAAACTTGGCTCCCTCTACAGAGCCAAACCTTTCCTCACCCCACCCCACCCCAGCTAGGGTAGCTATTGCAAGATCACACCTCCTCTCTACCCTTATGTATGCCTCCCCTGTACTCACCAACCTATCCAAAACTGATCTCAGCAAATTATCAGGATGTTACAATCATATAGCCAAATTTGCTACAGGCATGGCTTTAGGACACACCATTGCCAGAACCTCAAAGCACTGGGATGTCTAGAGTATCCTACCCTTCTACAGTGTAACCAGCTTATAGTAGTGCATAAAATACTCCATCAACCTGATAACACTCCTGTCCTTAAAAATATTCTCACCATTCATAGTGCCCCCAGGCCATTATGCTCAGCTATTAAACTAATGATACTGACCCAAAAATCCAACAACTATGAAGGTGATGCAATATTTGCCAACTCAACTGGTAAAATCTGGAATTTACTCCCTACTACAGTTACCAAGGAAACCACACTACCCCTATTTAAAAGAGAACTCAAAAAATACCTCACATCTCACTGGCTGTGCTCTTGTTCTAAACCTGACTAACAACTTCACTAATACATGTCTTGCTACCCAACCTGCTGTTTAGCCAAGTATCTATGTTTCATAGCATTTGAATGTCTAAGCATTGTGAATTATGAGATCTGATTGTATTCTATGTTCACATTTTCTAATACGTCTTTGCCAATCAGATGTAAGTCTGCACATTGTGTATATTGATATCTGCCTGTATTTTTTGTCTATATTATATTTTTCTAAACATGTCTGCCTAAGTTTATCACTCAGTGATGTATGTACTGTCTCTTTTTTGGTATGTGGAGCTTTTCTCCCCGGGCCTCTGCTGAAAATAGACATACATCCAGTCAGACTATCCCGATGAACAAATGTAAAATAAAATAAAATAAATAAATAAAATAAATAAAAAATTGTGAATGTTGATAGTTTAATATCAGACATCTGGGGTTTCTTGGGCTAGATCATCCACACCTAGGGCTGGCAAGCTACTGTGCTTGGATCTGATCATATTGTGCAACATGGCACACATAGTGGCCAGTTGTTCAGCCTTTTTTGTAGTGTATTGCAATGTATTCTGGGTGTGTCCAGGCATCTATATCATGATTTTGCATATCAAACAATTGCTCATTGGTATTTCTTGTCACAATGTGGGCTCTATTGAATGCTTCCTCAGCGAATAAAGATGAGTATCTGAAAGGTGTCATGAACTAAAGTTGCAGTGGATAACCACAGTCATCTTTTGGTATAACTAGACAGAGCATTAAACAGGTTGATTCATACTACCGTGTTTATGATGTAGAGCACATTAATCATGCCCAGCTTTACCACTCTGGGATACTGTTTTCAACACCACCCTTTTTCCAATTCTAAATGGTGTTAGGGTGTCACATTAACATTAGTTAACCAAATCATGTATAGCCAATGTTTATACCCATTAGTGGCCCCTCAGAGTTGTTACCTCTTTAAAAGCTGCACTTAGAGAACTGTCACTTCATATTGCTGTATCATGCACAGTACTTGTGTGTGTTACCATCAGGTTAATAATGAGGCCATCTGCTGAGCACATTACCTGACAGTTAGCAAGGGACATCCCTTTCTGATAATGTAAAGCTTTACATCATCACCTGAAGGGATTTTGACTGGGACATGGGCACAATCTATTGCACCAAGGACATGGAGAAAGTTGACAATAGAATTGAACCATATCATGGCAGCATGGTGCTGCCTGGATGTTGCTGGCAAGAAGAGTAACTCATCTTATTTGATGAACATACCAGCCAGAAACTTTCCTGGTATTCAGCTAGTATCCATATGGGACACCTGTAGAGTATCAGCCGTATGCTGCCAGAATACCCCAAAGGGTAGTACACCCAGAATCAGATGCATCTTTGTTTCTCCTGGGAATGAATTACCCCACAGGATGCATGAAAACATATGGTTCACCCCCCCCCCCCCACACACACACACATCCTGCACCAGCTCTCTGTCTAATCTGTAGTTATCAACTTTTCCTGATCAGGGATGTGATGTAATTGAAGCCTGTGCCATGCTGACTGTCCATGGAATGGACACATTTGCAGATTATCCTCCAATATAGCCAGTAAAACCCCAACCTGATGGAGTGCATTGACAGCATCTTCCATTTTCTGAGATTCACAGCAGAATTCATAAGAAATTAATGAAATATTTTGCTATAGCAATGTAAAACAAGAGTTGCCCCCATCAAATGCTTGCTGTAAAGTGTTGGCATACTACATTGTCACATTTTATTGACACTGGGCATACATGTTGTACTTTAGAATCTGGTGCAAGTGCATGGAGTCTGCAATTATCCTATACCACACTCATTAGCATATGCTCCTAAGTTTTGGAGGTTCTTGGAATTGCATCCAGCCTAAGTTCACCAAATTATTTCTTCAGTGCACAGCACTGTGTGCAACTATGTCTTGGAATCTGTCTCTGTGAGCACAATAAAGACCAATTAGGACTAGCAAATTCCACAAGCCAAACACTAAACTGTCTATACTGTGATAATAACTTCTTTTTTGAGAAATGACTATGAACATTTCAGAAAATTAAGCAGGAAGTAAGCAGATTAGCATAAGCATCACAACTGTAATATAGCAGAACCTGTCCTTTACAAAAAGGAGCATGAGGTATGAATCAGTGATAACCACAGCAACACTAAACAGTGTTCCAAGTCCACACAAAGGCTCAGAGCATTCATTGTAAATAAAACCTAATTTCAAAAGGGAAAGCAAGGGCACTAAAACGTTTATTATTTTTCAGCAATTACATCTATAATACTGTTAAATTATAATTATGTAATGAATATTCATAAGCCATTAAATAAAGTGAATATTAATCCAATAATGAAAAATTAAAAGAAAATACCCAATTTAAATATGGCAAAGTCAAATAAGAAGAAAATATTATAAGAGCACAGTATATATAAGCCATAGTTGTAATAGGCAGCAAAACATGTAAAACAATTTTTTTAATGGGATACATAAAAGACTTGTGTCTTCTAACACATAACTGCATGCATCTTGTCTTCTAACTCCACCCCATGCTAGAAGAAGCATGAGCAGATTTTTACTAAAAAGAATATTGTTATTCCAGGAATAAAAAAGAAATACAGAAAACTAAATACAACTATGATTATAATTCTTAGCTTTACTAAATCAGTATAATAATATATTAATATTTTTCATTATCAGGAATCAAAGTAGAATTTGATTTATGGCAGTGGTAACAGTTTTCCAGATTTCTATCTATGAGTGCCTCTTCATGAATGAATATTACAAGTCCACTGCATCAATCAGGCAATTTGTTTATATATGTGACGCAACTTCAGCTATTACATTGAAGGCATTTTCATTAGGTTATAAGTCTTTTATATTCTTTTGTTTAAAGCTCTCATTACATGCTAGTAAGGCTGCCTTTTTTCTGTTGTCTTTAAAGTTAAATCATTGTCAGTATGAATGGTTTTGCTACAAATTTTAATTGGAAGAGTTTTCATGCTGACTTAAATGCTAGTGCTTTGACAAAGTAAGTGGGAACATTAACTATACATGTGAGAGGAGAAAATGGATTAGCTGAAATGCTCACAGATAACACTTTCTGTAGGTTAAAAACCTTTGGAATCCATGTTCTAAAAGAGACACTGTATTACTTCCCTCATTTTCTCAGGCACCCACAAAATTTCAGCATTTTTTTGTATCTTTTCTCTAAATCCTTCAACTTCTCAAATAAAAAAGTATTATATTTGAAAAGAACGCCAGTGTGCAACTCTTGCTCTTCAATTTGCCATCAGCCATTAAGGAAATCTTCCATATCATTAATCTGTAGACTTTGTTGTTCTAGTATATTCTATGGTTTCAGTCTGTAGAGTAAAACTCTCATGAATAATGCCCATTTTACTTTGAAATGTTTCCACTTTTGTTAAAAGCGCAGGAGGAGTGGAAAAGACGTTTAATTTCTTTTTTAAAAAGGCTAAGTCTGACTGAGAGTTTCTTGAAGAACTCATTTTCATCAGTCCAGCTACCAGTGAAACAGCAAAGTTTAATATCCAAGAATCACAGTTTCTGTATTAATCCCTCAATGGTGAATAAAAACAGGAAATCAAAAACATTCCTCCAGGAGCAAGGGAAACATTTTTCCCATCAGACCAAATTTGCTTGAAGAGCCAATGCCAGTCTTAGCCACTCAGCCTCCACACTGGGTCACTCCAAAGGCTTAAAGGAAGATAAAAGCATGATCAGATGACAGACAGATGCACAGCTGGCCTTTCATTGTGCTGGGAAAAGACTCTATGATCTCCAGTCAGAGTTCAAAAACAAGACTAGATTATATGATACAGGCTCATGGGGTCAAGAGCATTGTAATAGAACTAAGCTGACAGGTGGTACAGGTTTAATAGAAACTATAGCATTCTTCACAGTTGATTACACAAATGGACTAGTTAATTTTTAATGCATGTAATACTATCCTTCATTTTGCCCCATTACTAGGACATTTGATGAATGGATCAGTTTCTCTCTATATAGTTTCAGAATTAATAGTATGAAGGCATTTTCTTTTGTAGTAGGATGCTTTATTTTCTCTGGTGAAATAGATTACATGTTTTATCAAGGACAGGGAAATATCTGCTAAAAATCTTTGAAATTCCTGAAGTTTCTTCTTTGTATATGTCAGTAATGGTTTCTTCTCATTTCTTTTCTTTCCTAGACTTTGTTGTTGTTAACTGACTTACTGTTTCCTGTAAGGGGTCCTTATTAGATCAATGAAAAGGCAATCTGTCAAATGGCTGAAAAGTCGAATATTCCGGACCTCGAGATCGGTTTTGTGAGATCGTGGTACAGTGAAGATAGGAAAATGTACCCTTTCCTCACTGTAGTGTAAATTCGGAGTTGGTATATATAATTAGCCAGTGGTGTGAGGGGTGCAGCCCTCCACCAATCTGATTTTGAGGTCCAGAATATTCGACTTCTTGGCCATTTGACAGATTGCCTTTTCATTGTTATAATAGGGACCCTCCTGTAAGTAGTTAAAATCAGTCCAAATAATGTTTCCATGCAGTAAGCTGTTTAATGTCCTTGCAATCTGTATGTCCTTAAATGAACATGTTTAGAATAACAGTAAGGTAATTTGCCATTTACAGATTTGACTTTTCGATTAGTGGTCAGAAAAACTTGCAAGCATCACTCTCAAACAAAACATTAGTATATTAACATTTCAGCTCAAACTCTGGTTTATGCAAAGGTGGTAGACAAGATCCCTTAGACGATATTGACACACTCTGTCCATATTATCCACAGATGTAAAACTGGAAAGTTCTTGTAGCAGGCTCAGAACATGCATGGATGACTGGGCAGATCACGATACATCAAGTGAAGATGGTAGCCACTCAAATATGGTCTTGCAAGTTGCCTTAGGCCATGTTCTAATGCTGATGTACACATTTATGCTGTAAGAGTCTTGAGAGGAGAATAATAGATTATGTTTCATCTTCAGACAATGTTCATCTCTGTAGACTTGCAAAAAGAGGGCACTGTATTAGTATACTGCTCTATTATGAATATCTTGGTGATTTGTTCTGTAGTATGCTCCTGATATTTAAACCATATCTTTTATAACTCTTTTTAGTGATTGAGACCAGTTGGACAATGTTTAAGGTCTTTGCCTCCCATGAATAAGGTACAAGGTTCAATCCTGACCTGCAACCAGTGCTATTTGGAGTTTGCACCTTCTCCCTGTGTCTCTGTGGGGTTTCTCCCACATCCAAAAAACATGCTGAGTGTTTCCATCTCAAACTCACCAATGAATGGGGCTGTGGGCAGCAGCTCAGACGCTACATGGTGCCTATAGGGGTAAGAGTTGTACAGATCAACCACTTTGGGCATCTACTGTGGTGCACAGTATCCTCAAGATAAGAGAACACAAATCACAGACTGCAAGCCATGGCAGGGCTAGCCACTAGATGGTGTAAAATATGGTTCTAGGTTATTCGGACATGTTGACTAATGTCACCAAAATGGGTATGGGTAGTTACCGGTGATAAGTGGGTTGAGGACCCAGCCTACTCTGACCTATGAAGGACCCTTGCTAATGGTGGGAGGGGAACATGTGCCCCTACTGGCCAGTGTGTGCCCACCATAAAGCCCGGCAGCACTGGGTCAATAAGTTACTCACTAGCTGGTGTCTAGTAGCCCAGCCTGTTAGCTCTGCTGAGCAAAATCTGGACGTAAATCCAATCAACCTGCCAAATATGAATTGCTACCCTTAATGTGGGTTCACTGACAGGATGTAGCTTGGAAGTGGAGGACATGATGATAAGGAGGAGGCTAGACATCCTATGTACCCAAGAGATGAGATGGAAGGGCAGTGCAGCAAAGCCACTTGGCTTGGGATCCGGACTCTACTACTCAGGAGAGGGACAGGCTAGAAACGTTGTAGGAATTGTGGTGAGAGACAGGCTTCAGAAGGCAGTGAGGGATATCATCAGAATTAATGACAGATTCATGGCAATCAGACTCCAGTATAATGACAGGGCAGTATTCATAATCTCAGCCTATGCCACATAGCACGGTTGATATAGTGAGAAAAAGAGTGCTTTCAGACAGCAGTTGCAGGACCTACTAGATAAAGCAGGACAACATGAACTGGTGTTGATAATGAGTGACTTTGATGCACATATCGGGACAGACAGAATAGGGTATGAGGACTGCCTGGGAAAAGCCATTCTAGACTTCTGTCTGGCAAATAGCTTGATAGTAGCCAACACATGGTTCAGATAGAGAGACAGTCACAAGATCACATAGAAGGAGTAGCCAACATTCAACATAGGTAGACTTCCTCCTAGTAAGGAAAAGGCACTGGGGGAGAATCCATGATTGCAAAGTCATCCGCCATGAAACAGTCGGCCCACAGAATAAACCACTATTTGCCACAATCAGCTGCAAGCGGTGGTCAGAGAAGGCTCTAAGGCCAACACAGACCAGGCTGAAGACCTGGAAGTTGACTGGAGAGAAAATACAACAGTTCAAGGAATTGCTCAGGGCTCTAGCACCCCAAGAAGAGGAGGAAATAGGTGGAGTTGAACAAGAATAGCAGCACCTAAAAACAGGATGTGTTGGGACTACAGAAAAGATATCTGGCTGAGCCAAGTATGGAAATAAGATACATAAGGAAAGCTGGTGGTGGAATGCCGAAGTCCAGGAAGTCATCAAAAGAAAGAAGGAGTGCAGGAAGAAGTGGGAGATAGAAAAGACTGACGAGGCTAGGAAGGACTACTGGTTGTCTAACAAAGAAGGTAAGAAAGAAGTTGCAATAGCAAAGAATAGGGCATTGGAGGCACTGTACTAACTTCTGGAGAGTGACTCAGTAAGGGGCACAAAGAAACTATATCAGGTTGTAAGGCAAAGACAGAAAGATAAAGAAGATAGTTAGATACCCTTCATAACGGATGCCAGCAACAACCTGCTCACCAGTCGACAGGACATTAAAGGCAGATGGAAGGAGTATTTCCAGCAGCTTCTAAATGAAAAACTCCACAGAAGCTGTACTACCACAGAAGCAGCCTACAATCAGAGAAGAAGAGGCACCTACCCTAGAAGAAGTAAGAACAGCACTAAGGAAAATGAAGTCAGGGAAAGCAGCAGGCTCAGATGAGGTTACAGTAGATATGATAAAGATGCTGGGTGAGATAGGGAAGAAATGGCTCCTGAAGGTACTCATAGCAGTGTGGAGTGAAAGGTGCATCCCAGATGACTGGAGAATAAGCAAACTCATGCCAGTATACAAGAACAAAGGGGGCATCCACAACTGTGGGCAGTACAGAGGCATCAAACTCCTATCACACTGCATGAAAGTTCTGGAGAGGGTGATGGATAAATGGATACGTAGAGTAGTAGAATGTAAGATGGGACATGAGCAGTTTGGATTCAGATCAGGATGCAGCACAATTGACCTGATGTTTGCATTGAGACAGATACTTGAGAAGAAGCTAGAGGTGAGGAGAGAGTCCAACTGGGCATTTCTAGACTTGGAGAAAGCATATGACAAGGTCCCAAGAAAGCTGATCTGGGCAGTATTGTGATGGTTTGAAGTCCCAAAACATTAGCAGAATTATTGCAGGCTATGTACAAGGACCCAATGATTCAAGTACGAACAGTGTTCAGCCTCACAGAGGGGTTCCCAGTGGGAGCGGATGTACACCAGTGTTCAGCTCTGAGCCCACTGCTGTTCATACTGGTGATGGACTACATTAGCAAACAGGTCAGAGGGGACAAATCAACAAAGTTGCTGTATACAGACGATGTGGAATTACAGGCAGAATCTGAGCCAGAACGTCAGCAAAGGATAGGAGAATAGAATGCAAAACTAAAGGCACAATGGTTGAAACTAAATACAGATACGACGGTGGTAATGGCAGCAAACTGAGTAAATCAGAAGAAGCTGAGAATAGAGATAGAAGGGAAGATAGCAGAACAGGTAAACAGCTTCAAGTATCTGGGAGGAGTGGTGAGGAGAAGGGAAGTCTGAATGAAGAGGTCAAAGCTAGAATCAGAGGGGCTTTAACCTACTGACATACAGTGTCAGGTGTAGTCTATGACAGAAGAATGCCAAAGAACCTGAAAAGTAAGGTGTACAAGACAGTGGTGCATCCAATACTACTGTATGGTACAGAAACCTGGCAGTAAAGGCAGAACAGTTGAAGAAGCTAGAGGTGATGGAAATGAAGTGCCTGAGAAGGGTGGTAGGATGCACACTGTGGGACAGCCGAAGAAATGAGGACATAAGAGCAGATGCCAAAGTAGCTTCAATTGCAGAAAAGATCAAGGAGAACAGATTACAGTGGTTTGGACGTGCAGAAAAGCAGAAAACAATCTGGTGAGGAAGATTTGGAACTGACAGGAAGAATGTAAGAGGAAGTGAGGACATCCAACAAAGAGGTGGATAAATTGTGTGAAAGAAGATCTGTGACAGTCAGGTATGAGTATTGAAGAAGGCCGGAGTGCGTTACTGAATCAAGAGAGTTGGCGACAGTTAACACGATACCCCAACCCCATGTGGAAAAAATGGGAAAAAAGGGGATGATGATGATGATTGTGCAACTCTTTTGTTGGCGCTAAACATTTGCCATTGGAATAAAAATAATATAAAATGTCTAGACTTAGAATGGAATAAGTGTCAGTAACTATTTGGGGTATTTTGTAATAATGTCATATGCCAGCTTATATTTGTCCATACAAGAAATATGTTTCCATTGGAAGGGCACAGGTGCTAACAGTCTTTCAAAATAGTAACAAAAAAAGCTGACACCGGTAGTTTCTTAAAAAATATTTGTTAGCGCTTTTGTCAAGTTCCAATTGCATTGGAACTTGACAAAAGCGCTAACAAAGATTTTTTTAAGAAACTACCGGTGTCAGCCTTTTTTCTTACTTCAAAAATTTGTCTGTTTGTTTTTGGAGTCTTTCAAGATAGTTCAGAAATTGAATGGCACTAATGCTGTCTTTCATGATGGTTCAGAAACTAAGTACATAAAACACTTTTCTCTAGGTCAATAGCACGTCATGGGCTCTCATTAAATTGGCAAAGGTATGCGTCTGTGTTATCAATTTCAGTAAGGTTAGGATCCTTCAAAAGTATGGATTGTCTGGTATTCAGTGTTACAATTTGTACCCCTCACAGTAGTTATTTGGTATCAATCTTCAACCATCTTCCTTTCCTCTTCTGTTTGGTGTACCAACTCAAGAGAATGGATGCACAAAGATCTTAGCATCACAGATATGGCCTTCGGATAATCTCAAGCAGTAAAAGGAACCCTTCCTGCAGCTTATCTTCTCATTCTTTCATTAGATTTTAGTCTGATTACATTGAGCATGTAATTGTATACATACAGTATAAATAAATTAATATTCAGCCAACATCTGTCCTTAACTTTTACTTCTATCAGAAAAATTATACTCTTTCAGAACATGACCAATGAGTCCCCTGACTACTCTGCATCTCCTGAATTCACTCTCTGTTTGCCTTAGAGAAGAGAAGCATCATTGCTAAATAAATTGAAGTCATTCTTCCATACTGATCAGAGTAAGGGGGGGGGGGTCCACATTGTCCACAGCACTGTATGAGAGTCATTCTTTCTTTACTAGGAATCCTTTTGTTTTCTGAAGCACACTTTGAAATTTTCTTTAACAAGAAGAGATTGGCAACAATTAATATGACTGCAAGTAAAGAAAGCCACTTTCATTTGAAATTTGAAATAACTGAACACAGGACCTTTTGTGTGCGTTTGAAAAGAGAATTCTCTGTAGACTACATTGTTCTGTTGAACCTTTGTGTCTGTATATATATATATATATATATATATATATATATATATATATATATATATATATATATAGATATATATATATGGGTCTATGTTGTTTTATCAAAGTTACAAATCTTTGAAACCCATATGTCCGAGACCATACAATCAAAGTTTTGAAACTTTGAAAACACAACAAAAACACTAAACAAAAACAAAAAAAACTTTACCTTTACATTTTTGCAGGGGGGCAAGCCTCCCTGTACCCCCAAACCCCCTTCTACTTAAATATATTAACTCCAAGATCACACTACAGTGAGGAAACAGTAAATCTCGTGTTCCATGGTGTACAGCAATCTCAATTTAAAGTGTTCAAAGTTTCAAAACTTCGATCATTTGGTCTCAGCCATATGGGTTTCAAAGTTTTGAAACTTTGATAGAACAAAGTAGACCCATATATACACATACAAACACACACATACACACACACACACACACACACGCACACACGCACACACACACACACACACACACACACACACACACACACACACACACACACACACACACACACACACTCAGGCATGCACGTGTATGGCAACACAAGGCAGGAATTATATAAATCACAGGTTTATTCAGTAATCCATTTGGTCCAATAAAACAAATTAATTACCCTGTTGGCTTTCTGTATGAAATTAAAAAAAATACACAGTACCTTTAGTTACTTCTCACCAACAGTGTATGTCCAGATTTTCCCTCCAGGATACAGGCTGATTTTTGCAAAAAAGAAAGTGCAAGACCGCGGGCTTCTCTCATGCCCAGCATCCATCTCTAGAGACTAATACTTCCATTAGGTACATTTCATAAGTTAACCCCTCCTGGGCTGTCACATTTGACACATCTATCACCTCCTTTCAGATGGATGAAATAACTGCCTGATTTTAGCTCTCCTGACATCTTCCTTATATACTGAAGCAACTAGCAAGTAAGACCTTGTTATCTAGATAATACATGATAGTTTCTGACTATAGCTTTATGTGAATATTCCCCCACTCCTGCTGCAGTACAGCTGACACAGAACACATTTTCCACAGTCAGCATGTTTCAACTACCACTCTACCAGCACAAAGCAAGAGATTTAGATTCATAACAGTGGCTTCTATTCCCTTGGTTATCCATCAGAAGTTTAACTGTTTAGGCCATGCTTGTGAATATTGAAAGGGATAAAAGGATAGTGCTCAGGGGCACAATTTCGTATTGCCATCAGTTTGCTTACTTAACCATTGAAAAGTTATATAATGTTACCAAATTATAGTGCTGCCTAAGAAATAATACTTTATGCTACAGAAGGCCCACTTTATAATTAGAAATACTCTCATTCTACAGCAAATTATATCCTCTCTGCATTGCCCAATTTTCTGCTGTTATAACACACAAGGTGATCTTTACCTTCAGTGTTTTGTGATATCACTGCCTCCAAACCTACCACCTTGCGTCTGTATATAGGGTAACCTCACTAATAACATCAGGAATCACCAACAGTAATTCAGAATATAGGATCATGTTTAGTTCATTAATGTTCTATTTGCTTCAAGAGGCCACTCCACCTTGTCATATTGCAAGATCTGTCAAAGGACAGGCAGTGGTCACAAAATTAAACACTCTTATTGTATAGTACCCCACTCGTCCAAGGAAAGCCTTCACCAGTTTCTTCATGGAGAGTACAAGCCAGTCTTTCATGGCCTCTGTTGTTTTCTTTCTGTGATCTTACCACTCTTCTTCCTATAAGATATCCAAAATACTTGATTTCCGTCATAATCTGCTTACTTTTTTAACATTCATAATCAAGCCCATCTGCCACAGCTTGTAAATGTTGTTAGTGAAAACCTAGTTCTCTAAATGTCCATGTCATATGCAGCAGTGATTATGTGTTGAAATGCTAAAGTATACTATCACAGAAACATAGGTGAATGATGCTGGAAGTTCAAAAATATTCTTCTGAAAAACTCAGCAGAATGAAAGAACAACCAGTCACAAAATGAAAACAAATAGTTTTATTTTGCAATCAGCTAACCAGAAACGCTAAGACTAACTTCATGAATAGTGGTAGTATTAGTGAAAGAGTTTTCCAAATATACGGTGTGGGGATGGAGTTGAAGGCAGGGTCAGTGATGGGGTTAAGATTAATACACATATAGAAAGCCTTCCATACAATGGAGGCAATGTGGTGGTCAAAGTCAGGTTGCTATCAACCTAGGTGCCCAAGTCCATCACAACTGATTGCATGCTTAGTAAGTTGTAATTAATGTGATAATTAGTGGAGATGCATGTTCCACAAAGGGGATAATGATGCATTGCTTGCCATTCAGTTTGAGGCCATGCATCTGGCAACAGTCAATAGTTTGACTAAAGCCCTCTTGGAGGATGTTCACATCACTAAGGAATTTAAGACATTGCCCACCTTGCAGTCATCTGTATACTTGGTCAGCCACGGACCACTGGTTTTGGCTTCCACCTCAGAAAAGTTTATCCCAAACAGTAGAGGCCCCAAGACTGATCCTTGGGGTACACTGCTTGTTACAAGCCTACTATTAGAGGCGGCTTCCCCTATTTTGACTGAGTGGGTTCTATCAGTGAGCCAGTTAGCTAACCATCTGGTAACATACAGCTTGATGCCTATCTGAGAGAATTTATCTATTATGCCCGAGTGGGGAATAGTGCAGAAGGCTTTGGCTAGGTCAAGGTAGGCACTGTCTTCCTCTCGTCCATGGCTTTGGTGATTGTTTCAAAGAAGTCAATCAATGTTAGAGTGAGATAAGGTCTTTTATCCTGGCAGGCAACCAGACATTATGGCAGTGAAAAGCTTTGCAGAACTAATACTAACATACTTTACAGTGGCTGTCTACCAGCTGTGTGTTTGTGTGAAATAAAGTTGAAATATATCACTGTGCCCACTACTTTTTATTTCAGCCTGGCATTTGAGATGCATATAATCAACAAAATAGCTGTTTGTAGATGGAATCTCTGTCCTTGCTATTGGTTGCTTATTATTCTGGTCTTGTAAGACTGATATAATATGTAAAGTAAGGTGGACTACTTTATTGTGGCTACTGCTTATGTGAAACACAGATGAAATACATTACTGTAATCATTATTTTCATTTTATCACAATAAACTATTTGGGTTGTGTACTATCAACAAAGTGGCTATAATTGCAGAGTAAGTGGGGTCTGTCTGTAGATGGCAGTGAATGACCCTTCTGTCATATTTTCAGTTTAAACAGTCAGCTTGTATTTATGTGCAGTAAGTTAGAATACTTTACTGTGGTTAAGTTGTGTCTGTGTGAAACAAACATGAAATACATTACTATTGACAAATCTATGTTCTTACCACAATCAGATATCTGAAATGTATACACTCAACAAAATGGCTATAATTGGTAAGTACAGCAGCTGATTGTCAATGAAAATGACTGGCCATACTGCTGTGATCAAGGACAACAAACCTTAAACTGATTTTGTAGACTAGTATGCATCTGAGTAAAAAAATTGAAATATTTTATTGAAACTATTTTTAAAATCACTGTCAGATATCTGAGGTGTACCAGTCAATAAGGTTAATAGTTGTAACTGATGGGCATAAAGGTTGTCTGTGGATGAAACTGACTTTCTCATGCTATTGTCTGATATCCAATAAACAGTCGCAGATCTGGATTGCCATGAAAAGCATCAGGCAATGTAGTGTATTTGATTTAAAGTTAGGGTAAAATGATAATTACTCTGGTTTATGCTTCTATGGATGTGCATTTGGGAGGGGAGGAGTTGCAGTGTGTTTATGAGTAACAAGTTGGTAATAAGTTCTTTCATTTTCTATTGCAGTCAGACATCAGCATATGCATGGCTATCATTAGTGATCTGAGCAGGAAAGGCAAAGTGGAGCTGTGCCTAATGTTGCCATTTCACAGTCCTTGGCTATGTGGTTAAGTTCCTGGCTATTGCTCCTTTTGAAGTGAGTTTACATATCCTAATAGTGTCTGTGTGGATTTTATTCATGTGCTCTGGTTTCTCCCAAAACCACAATGATGCAATGATGTGTAGTAGGTGAATTGGAGTTCCTTCAGTTTGCCTGCAAGTAAGCATAACATGTGTGAGAGAAAGAGAGACATAGAAAGAGAAAGAAAGTGTGTGTGTATGTGTGTGTGTGTGTGTGTGTGTGTGTGTGTGTGTGTGTGTGTGTGTGTGTGTGTGTGTGTGTGTGTGTGTGTGTGTGTGTGTGTGTGTGTGTGTTCTTCTATATGTGTGTGCATGTATACATGTGGATATGGGTACTTGTCCAGAACCTCTCATGCTGTGATAGACCTAGCTTGTTACTTGTCTGTTAGTGTGGTGTGTGTGCATATGTGTGTGTGTGTGTGTGTGTGTGTGTGTGTGTGTGTGTGTGTGTGTGTGTGTGTGTGTGTGTGTATGTGTCTGTGTCTGTGCATGAACAAAATATCATCTCATTTTATCTGTGGGCACACATACAATATTGCCATCTACATATAAAACACTTCTGGGTAGCATTAAAAAAGAACAGTTTAAAAAATATCTTTAAATATTAAGGCATAAAATGCTCCAAGGAATATTTATTCTCTGATGGCTTCTGGGGGTCTGGTACCCCTCCACACAGCCTTGGCTGCATAAGTTGATTTTGACACAGACATATTAAGGAGACCTCATCCTTATTCTCTATCCTGGGCCCAACCAAATCTAAAATGAAACCTGCTCTAAGGTGTGCACAGAAGGTCTCTATAGCCTGCATGAGGGCAAGCAACACTGTGTTCATTGTTAGTTTATTTTTCTTATCATTCAAGCCTCAGAAGTTAGCATAGAAGGTCACTATTGCTTATCTAGTGACACTGTACCCCTAACAGCAACACACTGGGATATATTACTGTGACCAACTTTTTAAAACTTTCTTCACAATCAAATGTTAGATGAGTATACCAGTGGCTATCTTGTGAGGAAGAGATGTGGAAGCATGTTGTGAATATACATGATAGTTAAAAGTTAAAATATATTACTGTGGCTATTTGTCCCCTCATGTTTCTTCTAGTATGATATTAGAGAGATGTGCCAACGGTGGCTGTCTTTTAGGGGTAACAGTGAAGGGACCTACTGTGTACATGTGTGACAGCAACAACATGAAATGTATGCCTCTACTCCTTTGTCCTTTCAGTGTCTTCTCAATATAACACCAAAGGGGATATGGAGTCAAGCACTGTTGCCAGATATTATTTATGTGTCCTTATCAGCATTTGCCTTCTCAATTTATTGGGAACTATTATTTTGTCAGCTTTGATAATTTATCCTTGGACACTTCTTTCTTATTTGAAAGAAAACATAAGATTAGATTTCTTTCCTGTAGTCGTGATTTTTGTTCAAACCATCATCAGATCAATGGGTTGGAAAAAGTACCTCATTACATCTAAAACTCCAAGGCTTATGTCTGCAGTCCCTGGGTTCATTCAGTTATTTCCTCTACAGTTATTACAATGCTGACCTGACCATTTACGGTGTGCTTAAAAAATGGAGGAAACTCATTCAAATAGCTGGAAAACAGCTCTAAAATCAATAGAGGCTGGTGACAGCAAAGCAGGAAGAGTCTGTGGGATGCAGCTGAGTGGTTGGTGCAAACTGGAATGGGATGTGGTTCTTAGTGACAGCTACTTCTGATCAAACAATAGATGTGGACACTGGTTTTCATCCACTGACTGCCTCAGTATGTACTCATTACAGCCACTTTATTTACTATATACCCCTCACATATCTGATGACAATCAACAAGGCCAACCTTAGGTGAAATAGAGCTCTAGACACAGGACAGTATCCCCCCTCCATTTACACACTAATCCCGCCTTCACTTCCCCATGCCCCCTCCCCTGTTTTCCCCTCTAATTCTAGCCAACACCATTCATTGTAGAGTACTTCTTCCCTACTTTATCATGTTGTACTTTATAGCTCCCTCCATCCCCTGATTTTAGCATATGCTATGTGGATTCTACAGCAGTAAGTCTGGAGGATGCAACTGAATTAAGCTGGGGGATCTAGAGGCTGATAAGCACCCAGAAGTTTTAGGATTCTAGATGCTCTGAGGTGCATCATAGAGCTTTTTTTTTTACAACTTTTTTGATTTAATGATGGTCAGAGCTAAAAATCATAAAATTAGTTGTCTGAAGCTTAATGTGTAGCTCCCCAATAAACTGAGAAGGCAAATGCAAGGATATAGAAATATTGTCTGGGACTAGTGCCCATCTTCCTGCCATTACAAAGAGCGATATCTATATTCTATGTACCCTTCTGGTGCTAGATTGAGATGAAAGCAAAACTACAACTGGCCAGAGGTATATATTATACATCTGCAGGTCTGGGAGAAGAAATCAAAACACACAGTTGAAACCCACAAGGAGACAGGGAGTACATGCAGACTCCACACTGAAGGAATTACAGCCAAAAAAGTCAACTAGAGTACCACATGCTGTTAGATGTCAACACTACTCAATGTGACACTGACAATGATACAGTATAATGCTATTATTCATCTGTGATGGAAAGTGACAAAATTATGAGTTTTGGATACACTGAAATCCTTCTCCCACACACATCCTGTCACTTTCATCATAGACATTCCTATACTGATCAGTTATAGCTACCTTACTGCATGTGCACATCTCCAATATCAGATTGTCTCAAAATAACCATTAGCTAGCTTCACACAAATGCAAACTGCAAAGTTAAAATAATGACTACTTAATATGAATGACAAGAGTGTCAAACAATTTCATCCAAAGGCAACCACTAGATCCAGTAATTAAAGCCAACTTTATTGACTATATATACCTCAGAGGCCGGAATGTAATAAATTAAAAGTAATAACTCCTGGCAGCAATCATTTATTTTAACCTCCTTCACATACACATACACACACACACACACACACACACACACACACACACACACACACACACACACACACACACACACACACACACAGATGTGATCATCAATTACAGGCACTTGCAGGACTGCAACTGTATACCTCAGGTATTTGGCTTTGTCAAACAAATGAATAAATACATAAAAACTGCCATACATGAATGTATGTTCTTAGCTTACAGTTGTAAGAATACTGTGTAGCCACCCTATATGTCTCAACAGTTTTATTTCAGGAATCAAATAAAAAAAATAATAGTCAAGAAAGGACCAGGAACAGCTACTGACTTTATATACTTGGAAATGTGCTAGAATAACAGGCTTTGCATTAGTATTCTTTAATCTTTTGAAGGCTGTTAAGTTTGTAATCTCAATTTATTTGCCAGAAAAAAACACATCGGAGACATTCAACAAAATCAGGGATAGATGATAACACAGATATCACTTACAGCAACTTTCATAGCCGGGGTTCAGCACCTGTGAAACTCGTGGCTGCAGGGGGCACCCAAATTATTTATGGCTGAATGGGAACATACAACTGCAACACATATTTATGAAAAAAAAAACAGAGCAGTTTCATTTCATGAGGGTGGAACACTCAGAAAAACACATAATTATTATCATTGCCAGCCTGCTTTCCTTGGATGCTTATCTTACCGATGTAAACATTTCCACATTTGCAATTAGGTCTGCTTCTTTCATGCATACACCTGACTGGATAAAAACATTCTAACTTCCATAAAATGTAGTCACACTGGTTAGTGAATGGAATCAGATGCATAATTCATTCATTTATCTATTCCCTATTCACCTGAATGTAAGGTCACCAGGAAGGTGAAGCTAGTCAGTGCGTTCTGATGAACTTTTATGGATGGAAGAGAAAGGTAGTGAGTGATCTTTATTAATTTCTGCAAAAATCTGGTCATTAGAACAGTACTAGTCAAGCTTGCAGTACATAAACCACAGTGATTTTTCCCATCACAAGAATAGAAGGTATCCAATTAGCTCTCAATCTTCCTTCTTCAAAATGTAGAACACTGCCTCTCATGATGTGGATGAAATGGGCAAAATATGAAGCACTAGTTACTTACAATTTTTACTAGGAATCACACAACATAGATCTCTTTTTACTTATAAAGTGTTATTTTGCTGAATTAATATAATTCAGTATTATAAGTATTATATAACATGGATATTCATTAAAAAATGTTAAGAAATGGATGTGTGCCAAGCCCCATCAGTGATGATCATATAATTTTTTCCCCAAAATCTTTATTTGATTTTGCACTTATATATAACATTGCCAATAACCCACAAAAACAAAATGAACAAGTAAATAATACAGGAACAAATCAGTAAACCAATAAAGATAACTATACTACATTTATTTGCAGCAGTGTCATTCTAAATCGGGTAATCATGCATATAAGTACATGTTTCAAATATTTGAGCAAGTGGGGGTGAAACTAAAAGCAGGTTTAACAAGAGAAGGAGGATAGGGATATTCTCTATAGTACATTATTGATATAATTTGAAATCATGCAGTGAAATGAACCTTTAGGAGCTGACTCAATGGTCAAGGAAAAGAGAAAATAAAAGAAAAAAAACAGAAGTACATTTGTTAGAGGAGAGTTATAGAAATACTACTGATTTAGTAACTAAGTTAAAATAAGGTTAAAAAGTGCTTCCCATAATTCAAGAAAATAGGATTGCTTTTTACTGCTAGAAGTCATAATTTTATGGGCTAACAAGTGCTTAGTTGCCATTTGCTTGAACCTCCTTCCATGTAATTGCTAATCTGTCCATCCATTTGGAAGCAATGAAGAGTTTAATTAAAAGAAAGACTGTAATTAAAATATGAGTTTGCATTGATGATAAGCCTTGGGGAGGAATGTGAAGTATTGCAAACTCCCATGACAGGGTGGATTTTTCATATCCTGTTTTTTGGAGTTGGACCATAAGAGAGTTCCCGAGTTTTTAAATGCATTTGCAGCTCCAAAAAAGATAGAGTAGGTCAGCTTTTTGGGAATCACAATAAGGACAGATGGGTAGGATGGAAGGATTAAACTTTGTAGAACTATGGGAGTGAAGTATGCATTATTAAGAATCATAATTTGTGTGTACATCAATTTTTTCCAGGGGATTATTTCAGAGGTTAATTTTATTGACTGTTTTATTTGTTTTTCAGAAATTGCTTGATTAATTTTAAGCCAATAATTTGAAAACAGAGTATTATTTTGATAAGTGATTGCAGTTATCAAATTATATGCATTTATCATTTTTTTCCCTAGTAGCATTAGTTACCAATGGGAGTTACAGGTCTCTATATCCCTATATGTTAAGCTACCATTGAAGAGGTATCGATAACATAACTCTTTAATCTGTGTTAAGATAATAGTATAGTTTTTGGGTAGGTTAGTTATAAAGTATTCTATTGGGGTAATTATCTTATAAGTTATGAATTCCATTTTATGGAGAAAAGGAAGTGCTTTGGAGTTGAAGTTGAGTGATTTAATATATTTATAGTATAGATCACAAACAACATGAAGACCCTGGCGATTAACAGCTCGATGCAAAAAAAGATATATCACAGCAGGTCACCAAAACTGAAGCACGGCTGCATACAAATCCAGACAACTTCAAATGTAGAAAAGAAATCCACTTTAATTAAAGATAAAACAGGATAAGCACTTTCACAATGTAAATTGTTTCATCAGATCGCATTTGCTAAAGCTCAACAGCTGATTATATACTACAACTAACCGATAAGAGTAAAAAGTGTTGCTATTTTTATTTTTATTTGTATTTCTATTTTTTATAGAGTGGTGTTTAGTTAATAACTTAGGTGCTGTTATTTTGTATTATAATGTTTTATTGTTAAAATATACCTTTAAGAGCAACAGTAATTGAGCTTGTTGCTTGGTTACATGAATGCATTTACTCTTATTGGTTAGTTGTAGTATATAATCAGCTGTTGAGCTTTAGCAAATGTGATCTGGTGAAGCAATTTACATAGTGAAAGTGCTCATACTATTTTATCTTCGATTAAAGTGAATTTCTTTTCTACATTTGAAGTTGTGTGGATTTGTATGCAGCCATGCTTCAGTTTTGGTGACCTGCTTTGATATATATTTATAGTATAGGTTGACTCATACAGGTGACCATATGTTGCTTGCCGGGTCATGTTCAGTGACTTTTATTATTCTACTACTGTTAATGATGTCGAAATATAATCTAAAGTCTGGAAGATTAAGTCCCCCATTTAGTTTTGGCAATCAAATTATGGTATAATATCCTTACAGATTTAGGGGTCCATAAGAATTTAGCCAAAAATGTGTGTACCCTTCTAAAGAAATTATTATATATTATCACTTGAGAAGTCATAAATATATATAAGAATCTAGGTAGCATGTTCCTCTTGACAATTGCAACTTTAGGTAGATAGGGTAATTTAAGTTAGTCCATCTATTACAGTCCTGCATTATATTTTGCACAATTTTTAAAATGTTCTGATAAAACTCTTTCTTATTTTGGTAGAAAGTAATCCTGAGATATTTAGTAAAATGTTTTATTTTAATTGTAGTTTGATGGGGATACAATGATGGTAGTTTAGGAGAGTTTAAGGGAAATATTGTGATTTTATCAAGATTAAGTTTATAATTAGATAACTTTGAGAAAGTGTCGATAGCCTTCAGTAACTTTGAAATATCTAAGCTTGGTGAAGTAAAATTTAGGTTTAAGTCATCGGCAAAGGCTGTTAGGGATATTTTGGTATTGAAGAGTATTGGGGGATTATGATAAGTATGTTGTTTAATGAGTAGGAAGAGATCATATAATTTTTGAGACTCAGAATGAGGTACATTCCTTATAATGAGGTGCCAGTGTGAGAAAGGTATGAACACCCTAAAATGAAAGTACTAAAACTGACACAGTAAATAAAGCAACTATCCAGGGACAGGTGTTTTCTTGCATTACTAGGTATTATAATAAAGGCTTTTTATATTATTATTTTGCAATAATGTTTGCACATCGATAAAGGTTTCTTATGCAACATTTGTAATATGTGAACTGCACTTTTAATTTTTTATTTAGGTTATATTCTACAGGTACAAAAAATGTATATTTGGGACTAGTGCCATAGCAAATGTAGGGTGAATAGGACATCTGGAATTTGCAGGAGTTCAGAACATTAAAAAAAAAACTTTAAAATGTGAACACTTACTAGAGGGTTTGTAAAATATCAAGCTATAAGACCAACAGGGTTTACAGTCTGTCTACATGGCATTCATTACCTGTCACATACACAGTTCTTTGGTGAGACAGAGATCTAACACTACAACTCAAAGCTGCATTCCCTGCATATCAATCTCATTGAGGAACAGGAGCCTAAAAGTGTGAATAACACACGAGTTGGTGCCATGCTGTGTTTGGAGCATACTGTTAAATGGTTAAGGAATGTGAAAAAGAAAATATAAGTATTTTAACCCTTACTTGAGATCTTATAATTTATGGAATGGGGTTCTTTTAAAACTATAAAAAAATTTTGGAAAATCTAGGCTTGCACATTCCATGTTATGAGTGTTATTTGTAAAAAAAAAAGGGTTTGATTCTAGCTGGTAAGCATTCTACAGTGATTTATATTCTCATAAGCAGAAATACGAATTATATAGTTTATTAATTAATTAATTAACTTGTTTATCTTTTTCACCATGAATAGCCAACTAGATAGAAATGCACTGCTTGGTCTGGAGGTTACCCATGCATTGAGGCTCCTCCATAAGCAGTGATTGCAGAGCTCTCAAGGCTGCCACTGAGCAGGAGGGAGATAGGGCACACACCCTGGCATCACTGTTATGCTGAATCACTGTTCTCTGTTACTTTTCTGATCCCAGAACTGGGTCAGGTTGATCCTGGAAGATGCTAAGGCAGGTTCAGTAGACCAATGGCAACTGATGGCCAGCTGATAGCCAGCCTTGGGGGTGGGGGAGAGAGAGAGAGAGAAAGAGAGAGAGAGAGAGAGGAAGAAATATCTCTGCCTCACAGCTCCAGGGAACGGGGTTCAGTCCTGACCTGCAGTCATTGATATGGTTTGCATAGTCTTTACATGTCAGCCATGTGTTTTCTAAGTTCCCTAGTTTCCTCTTTCCTACCACTTCCCTATAACATGCTGAATCATTTATTTCTCTTGTCCATCTTCCAGAGCTCAAAACTCTTCCCCTTTGGGTGTGGTGGATGCTCAACCATTAGGGATGTCAGGGTCTTCTCAGTATAAAACCAACAATCTGCACATGCCACTTTAGAAATTTCTTGTCTAAAAGGACTAAAGGGCATCCGCTTTGAAAACAAATGAACAAAGCTCTGGGATTAGGATTACAGAGACAGAGAAAGCTAAAGAGAGGGGTAAAGAGAAATAGGGCTCATCAAATGTGTTCAAACCTGAGTAGGTGTGAAGCCCTGTACAAGAGAAGGGGAAGGCTGGGAAGAATAAACACCTCAGCCCAAGAAGACAAAACTGTAAAAGAGGAGATAGTAATGAGGAAAATAGTACTTTAATTGTCAGAGTTCATGAGGATGAGGTTATGACCATAATCAAAGTGAGAGTTTGCCCTGTAAGAGATATACAGTATGTGGTCTTTGGAAAAGGTATGAACAGAGGACCATGTAACTTCTAAAACAAGTTGTCAATCCACCCCCCCCAAAAAAAAGCCACACTTTATCCATGTTTTAGGCTCTTATATGTCTATCCAGTGTTTTACATTTATATGAATAAAGGAACATGATACAGCAAGCAGGCCATGTGGAGACTGTCTACCTTATCGTAAACCTCCCCCCATCCCTGTTGCAAAGAATACAAAATTGATTGGATCTTTTAATATCTATGCTTCAGTATAAGTAATATCTCAGCTGCCTGCATCAGCTGATGTCAACTTACTAAAAATCAGCATACTGCATTTTATAATACTGACTGTACAATGCTGAAATGCTAAAATGTTTAAATCAAACTATCTGTTCCCTTACATGTGTAGAGAGCTTGACTTTACCACCTGCAGGACCCATGGTCATTTTCAATTTTCACTAACAGGAGAGAGAGAGAGATTATTTGTTGCGTACTGACACTTTGTATATATGTTGTACATGCATACTATTAGTAGGTATTTTGAGTTCAACATTGTAAAATGTCAACATTTTGACATCTCAAGATTTTGTTTTTACTATTGTGACTTCCATATACAACTATTCAAAAAGTTATGTACCCTATATGTGGATATCAAGAGAATGTAATTGCGAAGGCTGCCAACCTAGCTAGATAGAATTTTATAGACAATTCTGTCATTTATAAATATTAATATAAGCCACAGTCATGTTCTCTTAAATGGAAGAAAATTGTGTTAAATGTTGAATGTCAAAAATGTAACAACATTACACTCTACTGGAAGAAAGCTGATAAGTCAAGCCTTGCATGACTTTGATCTCAAACTTGAAGCCGTGATGTCTGGACCAGCAGATTCTTTCTATTGTTTTGAGACCAGAGTTAATTGCTAGATTTTACATATATAATGTCTTTAATTGCTGTGGTTTCCTGACCAGGTACAAGATCAAAGCTATGCTAAACTCTGAGTTTCTGTTAGCCTGGGAAACCAGAGAAGAATGATGTAATCTAAAATGAGTCGGTACTGATGTATTATCAATTTAAAAGACTGTTTCAGAGAGAGAGAGAGAGAGCATTTTGGATTTTGTCTAAAGCTGACAACAACTCACCAGTACTCTGCTTTTGCTCTATATGTAAGTTTATTTAGAACTGTGATTGCTCTTAGGAAAAGATAGAAAATAGTAAGTTTAGTCCAGCTGTTTTCTATATTTATGTCATAACTATTCTACAGTATCATTTTAAACATTTTCCTGTGATGTCTGAACTCTTGACTAGCACTGTGTAGTAAGAAGTATTGTCTTGTGTTTTTATTATTTATTATTAAATATTTTTAAACCTTTCAACTGTGGCTGGTTTGTGTAGAGATAATTTAAGATCTAGAGTGCATTACGTGTACATAGTAATACTGTAAAAAGCAACTCTAATAGTCTTACTGCTCAGTCACACTTACTATTTGGATAATAATATTGCACAATAATAATTGGACACCCTTTGGTAAGGGCCTTTTTAGTGGTTGATATTAGTGGTTTGTGGCAGCTGGTACTACCTTATAGACTAGCAGAAAGGGGCATAGCTGGAGAACCGGTGCCAGCCTTCCCCAGGAGTATGTGTGTGTTTGTATATAACTCATATCTTAGTGTGTGTGTGTGTGTGTGTGTGTGTGTGTGTGTGTGTGTGTGTGTGTGTGTGTGTGTGTGTGTGTGTGTGTGTGTGTGTGTGTGTATGTGTGTGTCAGCTACTTGGGCAGGGACACAAAGCACTGTTTGGACAGAGAGGGTGCTGGAGGTTTTAGCTTGACCACTAGGCTGAGATCTGGACCCTATAATTGTGCCAGTGGGGAGTCTTATTGGGGATCTGGAGAGAAAGGGAGAAACCAGCCCCAGACTGACTGTGATCTCTGTGTGCTCTTAAGGGAAATGTACTTTACTGTGTGTGTACTTGTTATCCTTCCCAATGTGGATGCCCCTCACTGGTGTTAGTGGTGAGGATTGTGCCTCGTTGATTACTGGGCCAGGACATGGACATCACAGTAATAGCATTTCTTCCTGTATTGACGACTGGGGAAGAAGTTGGGTAATTGGACAGTCTGGTTTGGGGAAGTTCAATGAATACTTTTGATGTAAAGGAGGAATTTGTTCTTATATCGACTGTATTCTTGGGGAAGAAGAGAAATGTCTCTTTGCACATCGGGGCATGAAGTTCTGTTGCTGATCTGGCAGACGTGATGGCCAGTAACAAAGCTGTTTTCTAACTTAGAAATTTGGGGGAACTGTGGATGCATGGTCACAAGGGAACTGGATCACTTTTTCTGGGACAGCAGGACTGTGCATGCTTATCAACATTCTCTGCTGCAGCAGGACTGTGCATGCATATCAACACTCTCTGCTGCAGCAGGACTGTACATGCCTATCAACATTCTCTGCTGCTGCAGGACTGTGCATGCCTATCAACATTCTCTGCTGCTGCAGGACTGTGCATGCCTATCAACATTTTCTGCTGCTGCAGGACTGTGCATGCCTATCAACATTCTCTGCTGCAGCAGGACTGTGCATGCCTATCAACATTCTCTGCTGAAGATGATAAATATACACAAACCCTGTAAGAGAAATACATGCTTCAGTGATTGACCTTATCCTATCCTCTACTAGTAAACAGTGTTGTTGTCCCAAATTTCACATCCTGCTGTTTTTCACGAGATGGATAAGCCACCACCGACATTCACAGCCACTGTTATTTCATAGGGCATCCTAATGTTTCCATGAAGGACTTAGTAGGTCACGTAAAATTGTATTTGACAGTTTTTATAAGATAAACTTAAAAAATACTCACGTCATCTACCAGATATATCAGAACTGCTTTTTCAGAAAAGATATTCTAACAATGGTGATACAATAGTTGTTCTAGTATTATACTGCAGAAGATCACAAATTATAGGATAGTAGCAATCATTAAACACTTTTGATTGCTAACTTAAATGACCTCACAGTCTCATATCCCAGTAAATACTATATGCAGCTAGATGTATTTTCCAGCCTGTCAACATGAAACAAACGAAATATCCATATTGTTATTTCTTCAGCTAAATGATTTATTGTCATAAATGCTTCATTTTGCCAAGAGAGTATTTACTTAGAGATAAACCGTAAATATTCTGTAAGAGAGAAAGACAGGAAAGAGAGGAAGAGAGAGTGCAAATATAGAATAGTAGAACCTATCCATGTATGCATATGTGCATGCATATATATATATATATATATATATATATATATATATATATATATATATATATATATATATATATATATATATATATATATATATATATATATATATATATATATATATATATATATATATATATATATATATATATATATATATATATATTATATATATATATATATATATATATATATATATATATATATATATATATATATATATATGTATGTGTTTGTATGTGTGTGTGTCTGTGTATGTGTGTATGTGTGTGAAAGACAGCTTTCCTCATTCAACTGCCTCACTGCCTGAACAAGCCTCAGACAACTCTTATTAAAGCCTTATAACATTGTCTTGTCTTGCAGCTAATTACTTTGCCTATTTCTTAGCTGCTCAGTATGCCTCTTGTGTAAATGCTGCAGTCTAACAGCTGGCATCACATATCCCTTCTAGGCTTCTCATGGTAGCTGTAGGGATAGACTGCATGGAATTGTGTTTTCTTTGTGTTATTCTTATCATAATAATTAGTTGCATGAGCTGGGGTGAAAATAAAACAAATGCATAGCAGGAAGTGATTGTATTAGACTGGTTTCTTACTCATCAATGGAAATATAGGCAGTCTAGATAGCTACAAAATTAGACCATTTCTTACATTCAAATTCAGGAGCTGATTTTTCACTTTTCATAAATGACACCTAAGTGGTAATTCTGATGAATCCAAGCACAAACTAATGTTTTAATTTGTCTAATTCATGATCTGTATATAATATGGAGTTAAATGTATTTATCATGTTTTATGAAAAAACTCTGTAGTGTTGTTTTTCCTTAGAATTAAAAGGATCCTCAAAGATGCTTTCTTATAGATATTGACATTATGTAGAATGGACACAGATTGTGATACAGAAAAATGTACTCACAGTGCATGTAATATCTATCAGCTTAAGAACAAGCTGCATGATGAAGAGATTCATAGGCAGGTCACGTGGCGAAGAAGCTAACTACATTCTTGCACTGTGCCACATAGATTGTACATGTAGGTGAGTGTGTAAGCAAATAATGCAAGCAGGTCAGCATGTGTAGCTTTGCTTGAGATGATTTCTATGTGAGTTATCCATGTCAGTGATCAGTACTATTCTGAGATGTCACACAAATAAGTGAAATATGCACAGATGAGGAAAAGTGCAGTTCTTAAATGATCAATGGAGAAAGAACAGACAGCAGAATTAAGCTGAGCAGCCAAGTGCTCCGGATTGTGCAGAACGCATCACATTTGTGATCGATTAAGCCCACTGTTCTGCTGTTCCACAATGAGCAGCCATTGATCCACTTTGTCACCTTGGCATTGCAATATACAAGCCAGTATCATGGAAAGAATGTTCTGTTAGGACGAAAGGTGAGTGCCTTTCTCTGTGATGTGTGTTGAGCACTTCAGAGTGAAATTACAGGTGTTGTAAGTTTTGAAACGGTCGTTATTTGTCCAGTTTATCTACCTGGCGCTAGTGTTAAATTACGCTGTTCAAAACTAAGAAGGATCGTGGCACACAATCGTAAATTATGGTGTCATCTCTGAATAGTGCTTTCTAACTGTTAATCGGTTACCATTATTTCCGTGACTCTCCATGTACCTGTGTTTTATTTCAGATAAGCAGTGACTTGGTGAACTTGAATCCGTGCATGGAAACTGGAAAGGACACCCATTCCCCAACATACTGATGAAAGGCTTATCTTGGCAAGGAGTTACGAGTCTGAAATGAAGATGTATTTATTTAGTTAGTTAGTTGGTTACTTACTTATTTACTTGCTTGATTTTTTTTTTTTTTATTTGTAGAGTAGTTTGACTGACCAGTAACCCTTTTCAACATAGACCAAAAAGGATAGATAGAAAAGCATAGAAATAAAATGAAAAATAATTATATATCAAGATACAATGATCCTTTTAAAATACATAACCAATGCGATCAACACAAATTTTCAACACAGACCAGAAAAGATTGCTATAACAGAATCGAAATAAGATGAACATAATAACTGTCTCTGAAGAAGTCATACCTCTCTAGATACCTCCTTGCCCACTTACATTGTAAAAATGCACTACTATGTATGCATTTTCTTTTTGTGTGGAAAACAATAGAGACAAGTATCCATACTCACTGCTGTCTTTAACTGTGGAGAACAATATAACTCAGCATCCCCTCCTTTTCTGTCTATAGAGATTAGCTTAAGCAAAGCTATCTGTACTATATTTACTTTTTATTTATTTGTTAATGATTGACTGACTGATTGACATTTGTTTACCAAAAAAGTCTGATTGGGTACCTGGTTTCAGTTGAGGCCTGGGGAGAAAAGCTCCAGCAAAGATGATGTTCAGACAATCACAGACATCAGTAAGATGTAAGATAAATAAGCAATGTAATGAATTTACAATAGTTACTACAGGAAATAAATTAAAGACAGTGATTTCCTGGTAAAGATATACAAACAGAATAATGTGGTTGCTACAGAAAAATAAAGAGAATGATTAAATGACAAGGACATTACAACATTGTAGCAGGACACATATTGGATATATTGAATATGATGGTGGAAATTGTGGAAAGAAAGGAAAGATAAATACAAGAAAATTTAATGATTATGGTATGTGGACAGAAGATATAGCACGATGTAATAGAGAAACAGAGAAAACAGGTAGAAGAGTGTAGACAAGCAAGAAATCGATTGTACTGAGCTGCTGGTGCTGTTTACATAGGTAGAGGTAAGTGACTGTTTTAGCTGCAATGGTTAAGGTTAATGTTGATGGTTAGAAAAGAATCCTTAAAAACTGCTATGCTAGCACAGATCCTGTTATTCTAGCAACTTTCTAAATTTATAAGAGCAATATTTAAAGTGTCCCTGTGTTTGTGCTGTTTGTCCCCATTGTACGTCTCTGAAAGTAATTATTATTTTTTTGCAGAAACTGTATGCCAAGTCAGGTCCTGTTATTCTAGCAACTTTCTAAGTTTATAAGAGCAATATTTAAAGTGTCTTTGTTTGTGTTGCTTGGCCCCCGAGTACGTTGAGCAGGGCTTTGTCCTAAAGTGCTGTTTCATTTACTTATGGTGTGGTTATGGTATTGCAGATTATAAAAATAAAGGTTTTGGATCTGAGAAGTGTCTTATTGAATTTTAAAGATGTTCTACCATGCTCCATGGAGATGGCATGTTTCGCGCAGTGCGAAAATAGGGTGTTCCACATTTTGACCATTCGTCACACATTGTTAAGGTCTGTGTTCAACATTGGCCTCTTAAGAGGTTGAGACCTATGGAATTAAGGCATTACAAGCAGAACTGAGAGGTTAAATGTGCACCATTTGAAACTACAGGTTTCTTATTAGACTTGATGAAGCTGAATGTCAAAACATCCTGGCCTTGGAAAGCCCCTCCTAGTGGCCAGTCTTGACGTGGCTCCATGCCCAATATTTGCTCAGACTGTCAGATATGCAGACATGTATAAGCGGTGCCTGTATAGTGCTTTCTGCATGCATATCTGTAGAATGTAACAGGAGGACATGTTGGCACAATCAGACATACCTGCTTAGTGTTGCAAGATTAAACAATAACAAGTGACATGTGCCCTCCAGACATCAACAGCTTCAAACCAGATTTTCACATTTACTTACTACCCTGCTACTGCATTAATGGATATTAATCCATTCCCAGGGACAGCAACACTAAGAACAGTGACAGTGCAGCGGCCACATTAGGTAATATTGGCACACCATATGCTGATCACTCCGCAAAGATACTTACTATATATGTCTTAGAATAAGGACCAGTATTGCTGAGCACATCACCATTTTTTGCCTCCTAAGCTAGGAGTACATATAGTGCATCTGTAAGGTACATGAATAAGTTTAGCTGGATAGCCATCCCATTGTATTCCATAGAACCAGAATACAGAAGTAACTACCACCTTTCAATTAATCTTGCTCTTTTAAAATTAGTGACTCTTCACTTAAACAGCCTATCTGCTTAGTGCACACTGCAGTGCTTAGAATGTTAACCCATTTTTTTTTTTCATCTTACCTTTAAACATCTATTGCAAGATCACCAGTTACTGGAGAGCCCACATTCTGCCTCTCAGTAGTCATCTTGGGATTAGTGCTTCTGTTTTGTCCTGGTGAGAGAAGGAGTATAGGAACATTATTTATTGGAGACTGCTGATCACCAGAAAGCCTAATAACTGCTTCATAGTTGAATACTTGTACTTTCTGCTTATATTCTGCTCCTGGTGAGAGAAGGAGCAGAGTGCATTGATTCCTGACTGTTTTTCGGCAGTGAGTGCCTGTGCTTGATGTTCCTGATTGGTCTAGTTGCTATTCAAGGCCTCTACCAGGAAAAGGCTACAAAAGCCTACAGACTCTTGCATCATTTGGGACAAGACTGTGGATCACCAAACAGGCTGTGGTCTGCTTCTCATCTTAGGATTGGTGCTAATGTTTTGCTTCTGGTGAGAGAAGCTAAGAAGCATTGTATACCAGCAGAGTGAAATTGTGAGGAGACCAGCACTAATAGTAGCCAGGCAGTAGCCATTCACAAGACTCCCCTCTTTTCATCATTCTTGACAAGTTAGTTCTTTGTTTTCGCTAAGTACTGCTTGATTTTTTTCTAACTTCAGAATATCTGCCTAAATACTTCATCGTTAAATTTTTGGAGTCTACATATTAGTTTCCCTTCAAGTATTTGGCAGTGCCCTATACAGACACAGACACTTTGAGTGATATTTTTTACTGTAAAAGGATGATTGAAATTTCATTAATATCTAGTTGCACACAGGGCAGCTAGTTTTCAATGACAAGCACTGCCTCCGGAGTTGCAAACCGGATACTCCTGACATTGCTTTATATTCTCACTCCAACTGTCTAATCAATAAAACAAAGTTCTGTTACCATGGATATGAACTTTCCCACTATCTCTATTACTAGCTTGGTGGATATGGGCATCCTGAGGCAATGTAGAAACTGTCTCATGTTTACTGGCAGCTAGTTATTTTTCAAACTGATGTGGTACATGACAGATATATTTACACAATGTCACTGGAGGCAAAGCTTTCACATAAAAGTACTCCTAATGTCAGTAAGGTTGTCAGTAGTATAAATGCTGCACTCATCACACACAATTCAAAGCAGACATATAGACCAACATGTGCTGAGGCACTTAAATGCAAACTTCCTAAACCTCAAAGACCTCCTAGATGAAGTACACATAACAAACACCCTCAGCATCCTCAGATGCACTCTTTCAAAACAACACCCACATCAACACATAGAGACACATCACATGGAGCCTCTACGTCTAAGCCTATAAGGTAAACCACCACACAATCCAACATTCTGATCATTGGAGACTCCATCATGAGACACACTGATGTCTCCCTCAATAGGCTGTGTAAGAAGAAAGTCACGGTCAGTTGCTTATCAGGGGCTAGGATCCAACATATTACATACTCACTCATGTCATTGGACCACAAGTACCAGTATGACTCAGTCATAGGTTTATAGGAGGTTGCTAGGCTATTGGCCCTAGGGCCTCTATAAGTCTGGCCATGTTTCACCCTTGTTCCCTTATTGACCAAATTGTATGGTCTATATTTGCAGAGGGAGTCTATGATCAGCACTGACTGCCCTTATCCAAGAGGGACATAGGAGACACCCTGGGATAAATTTACCATCTCCTATCCAGTTGTCTAAGTTGCACTTAAATAGGATCATTAAGGAGATCTGTTTTACGTGACTTGGTAGTTTGTTCCAGAGGAATGGCAATCCCTGGGAGACATATCTGTTTCTGTTAATAGTCCATGTGAGTGTACATGACCTGAGAAGTACCTCCCTAGACTATATGAAGAGAGACACCATGAAGATCTCGGAATATGTGTCTCAGGCTGGTATGAGCCTAGCACTGAGCAGCATTTTCATTTTAACTTCTCCAAGGTTGATGCCCCAATACAAACAAAAGTTGTCTGACTTTAATAATTGGCTTAGTTTCTGGTGTCATTCTAAGGAGTGCAATATTTGTAAGCATGAAAGCAGATGGTCAACAGGCCGCACTACATTGCTAGGGATGGTCTGCACCACTCCCCTTTAGGCTTTTGAACATTAGCTAAAACATTTTCTTCCCCCAAAGTGGATTCTTTCAGCAATGCCAAATTGAAAGTACTTCTGACATAGCAAATCAAAACCAAGGTAATCTAATCCAGATCTAAAGATATTACAACTCAATGCTAGGAATCTAAACAAAAAACTCCACTCCCTAGAAGCTCTCTTCATCCTAGGGAATGCTGACAGCTGTGTGGTCACTGAGACATGGTTTAAAGCCATGGAGAGCACACCAACAGTGCAAGGTTATAATGGCTTCCACACATTTAGACCAGCTCCTACGCAGACAGGGTCTAAAGGTGGAGGTGTCTTGATTTACATCAAAAATAAATATACCTTAAGGCTGGTCAAACAGCACAATGCACTATAGCTGCTTTATGTTCAAATCAATATGCAAACTCCAGTACCACTTTCTTGCAAGCTATAGGTCCCCCTCTATGACCCAGGAAACCCATACCATATACTTAAATTTACTGGAAACACTCATCAGCCAACCCAATATCATATTCATGGGTAACTTTAATTACCCCACTATTAACTGGGAATCCAATATGACAACCAACGTACAGGCACAGAGATTCTTGGATTTTGTAAACACAAACTCCCTGGACTAGATTGTCAGTACACCAACCAGGGGTGCAACCATCCTCACTAATATGGGAGTGTGCTGCACACCCCCTACTATAACATCTTCTCTGGTAATGTCAAACCACAAAATGGTCTCCTTTAAAGTAAAGCTAAAACCTGGACCCCAGCTAAACCTGTAATATTCAGGAACTACTGTACGATTAACTTCCTGCTATTAAGTGATAACCTGGAAAAATTTAAAGCCCCCATAAACCCTGTAAACACTTCTGCCTATGTAAAACTGTTTAGAGAAACCCTGTACAAGCATGTTAATAGCTGCATAGAGGCAGCTGTACCCACCAGGAAGAAGTACAGAACTAACTGAAAAACAAGCCACCCTCATGGAATCACAAAATCAATAGACAGCATAACAGTAGGAAGAAAATCATGGCAAAAATTAGGAGGTGCAGCACCTAGCAGGATAAAAACTCTCTTATCAAACTAAACAAACAACTCAGAGGACAAATATAGTCTACCAAAGGCAAATTTGAGGTGAATTTGGCCTCCCAGACTAAGGACAACCATAAGGCATTCTTTCCTATGTCAGCAACCTCAAAGGCAATACACAGTTTTGTGCAGAGTTCACTGTAAATGGAGACACCTATACTGAGCCAGAGAGTATAAACAGGCTTCATGCCTCATGAATGGATAACAGTAACAGTCATTCTTCTGTAAAAAGGTGGGCCATCTACAGACCATGGAAACTACCGATCCATAAGTCTCACTAGTCTTATTTGTAAAGCCATGGAAAGAATTATCATGGAAATGATCAGTAGTAATATAGTAAACCACTGGACCCAACCCAATCTGGTTTCGTCAAGGGAAGGTCATGCCTACTCAACCTGGTGGACTTCTTTGAAAAGGTCACCAAAGCAATAGATGAGGGTAAAACTGGTTCACACTGCCTACCTTGACCTGGCCAAGTCATTTGACACAGTACCTCACTCAGGCATTGTTGACAAACTCAGGAGGTTAGGTACAAGCCTGTATGTCACCCGCTGGGTAGCCAACTGGCTCACAAATAGGACCCAGGAAGTTAGAACTGGGTGTTCCAACTCTACAAAGAGGTCAGTCGCAAGTCGAGCCCCTCAGGGATTGGTCATTGAATGCTCCTTTTTGGCATTTACATCTCTGAAGTCAAGGCCAATGTCAATGGTTTCTGGCTGACTAAATCTTCAGATAATTGCAAATTAGGAGCTGTCATTGAATCCCATACTATTACAAATCTTCCCCAAGAAGTGCTGGCAGAGACAAACAACTGGTGTCAGAGGTATGGACTAAAACTAAATGCCAAGAAATGAATAATAGTAGCCTTCAGGAAGTCATCCACCCCTGGTAACTATCATATTGAAAACACACCCCTTAGAGGGACACACATAAACAGTAATCTAGCCTTTAACCATCATGTGTCTACAGTAGTGAAGAAATCATTCTATGTTGCACAACTTATGGACATAGGTAGGACATCTAATTCCAAGGAAATCTTTGTTCCACTGTATTCAGCATTCATCAGACCTATCATTGAGTACAATGCCCCCTTTGGTATGTACCTAACTAGGCATATCCAACAATTGGAGCACCCACAGAGGTTCCTCACTAAAAGAATACAGGGTGTAAGTAAAATGTCTTATGCAGACCACTTCAAGGCCCTATCCCCATATTTTGTCTCCTACAGTCTTTTAAGGGGTGATCTATGCCTGGCATATAGGGCATTGTCAGACCCCACTCTGATGGACCTCCTGCATATCCACGAAACAAACAGCACCAAAATTGCTCATTCTATAACTGTAAACCTTGTCTGTGATATAAATAGGACATGCTGGAGAGGCAGGTATGTATCCCAGAGACTACCCCATCTCTGGAACTGACTTCCCGTCCATGTGAAGCAAATTTCCGCCCTAACCCAATTCAAGTGCAACTTGGACAATTGCATGTGGAACAGAAAATTCATCCCTTGTTTGGCACCTATGTCTCTAATGGATACAGGCAACCTGTAAATGGTTCATCTCCCAGTCCCCTGCTTGTAAATGTTTTATCTTCCAAGCATCTGCTTATACTTATCAAGGATATCAGAACTTGTCAGAGATTTGGGATGCATGGATAGGCTTAAAAAGGCCGTTGTTGTCGTTAGCCTATTAAACACCTAGGAACCTATAAAGATGAAACAGATAGTAGTACACACATTTCCATGGTGCACTAACATATACATCCAGTACTATGTATGTTTTCTGTAGGAAGAGTGCTTGACTTAGAGGGGCAGATGCATTGGTCATTCTAGACATCACAGTGGGAGAACTGCTTTACAGAGCCAGTGGCAGGGCACAGCTGCATGGGTACATAGGTAAGGTACAGGGCGGAAATGCATGGAGTAATGCAGAAAGCTACAGGAAATGCAGAACACTCACAAAAGAGTAAAGATAAAGAAACCGCAGAGACAATAACCAGTAATGCAGTGTTCACATTTTTAAGTTATCTCATCTAACCTTTTGATATTTATGAGGGGAAGATAAAACAACAACTACTTTTGTGACACACAGAGATGCAATGATGTGGAGAACCACAAAGTATGTAGACTATATTTTGAAAAAGTGTTTCCATTCCATAGGTAAATCAAACATTGGATTAGACATTCAGCTTTGGAAATGATAGCCACATATAACTATTGACCATGAGATACTTGTTAAGGTTGCAAAAAGCAACTGACTGTCAGTAAAGCAAAATGTGTATGAAAATGCAGATTGTTTGAAAGGGTTCCAAAGGCACAGAAGCTGGAATAGAGGAAGGTGCAGACCAGGTCCAGGTCATATAGTACGAAGAAGAGAATATATGGCAGAAGCACTGTACACCTCAGCACTACAGTGAACTCAGCCATAATCATTGTAGCTAACAGAAAGTGTAAACTGACAAAGTTATGTCACCTCACTGGAAAATTAAAGGCAGAAAGTGAAAACACATATGCTGTCTCATACAAAATTAGAGCTGCATAGACCTACAGAGTTCAGGAAAAGTAAGTCATTTGAGTCAGACTCCATCTGGATTACCAAGCTCATGGGATGTTTGCTTACTCAAGTCAGCCAAGTTCAAGCAAAGTGATGCCCAAAATATCAGAAGGTAGTTTGGTATGAATTGATTTCAGTCTCCTTTCACTGCAAATATAACAATAATCACCCCTCTTCAAACTGACCTTGCCACTCATTGCATACCTAAGCTCCCCCAAAAAAGCATGTTCTATATATTTAAAGAGGAGGGAGTTGCATTAGCATCAAAGAACTGCAGACAGCATTTGACCAAATACTTTCATGGTTTCCTGTATGTATGAGAGTATCTGTGTATGTGCGTGTGTGTTCGTGTGTGCGTGTGTGCGCGTGTGTGCGTGTGTGTGCGCGTGTGTGCGTGTGTGTGTGTGTGTGTGTGTGTGTGTGTGTGTGTGTGTGTGTGTCTACACTTCTAAATTTGGTCCAACATTCTAAAGTTGTTTCACATAACCATGAGGGAAATAATAAGAAATGGTGACATGGAATGTCATTTCTAGAGAAATGTTTTGATCCACAAGGAATAATTAAGCAATTTTACTGCTCAGGCTTTTATATTAACTCTGTCTTGGTAACCTCTTTTTAGAAATATGATAAAAAATGCCAAATGATGTTCAGAAACAATTCTAAAGATTAAGTAATTATGCTGTAAGTGAATAAAAGAAAAACGTTTTGCCTTTTTGGTAACAATTTACTTTGACACATTTTGAAGTGTTACATAATATGAAAATAGGGGAGTACTTTACACTAATACATAAAACTGCTTTATTATTTATCTGCTAAGAGATAATGTAACTTTAAGCTTCAGAACAACATTGAATATGAGTAAACATTTGAAATCATTGTTAATGATGAATTTGATATGTTATACATGAATGAAAATGAAAATTAAAATGTAGACTGATGTATTTTCTACAAATGCTACAATGACTGTAGGACACAATAATTTATCATTGCTTATTCTGGTAATGACTAAACTTGTATCTCTCAGTTAAAGGCGGTAGCAGAAAAAAGTAATTAAAATGTAATGTAAAAAAAATAGTACAGGAGGGGGAGGAAAGGCAACGTCATCCTAGTTTGTGCAGGTGAGGCATGGCACAGGTGACAGTAATACTGCCATATGTGAAGGCTTACAGAAAATGGGTAGTCAAGCAGGTTGGGGGGTTCTAATTATATGGTCTAATGCTGGGATGAAGCTTCCATGTTCTGAACCTTGGACAAATGTATTATGTGGCCCTTCAGTATCAGAGTTGGATAGATGCATTCTGAGCAAGGGATAGCAAAAAAATAGAGAACTGAAAATGCTATAAATTGCAATAACAAAAATAATAGATTCCAAGTAAAACAAAAGATGAGGGCAGATTGTTAAGTTGTGATACACAAAAGCTTTAAATAAAGCATTGCAGGAAATGCCACTGCAGCTGAATTTAATAAATTATTTATAGCTTTTTGTGGAAGACTACATAAAGACCTTAATTATACTCTTTGGATATTAGATGCCTTTAATAAATACTTTACAGAAGCCATTCAAACCCTAGCCAATTCTTTATCTCCATCTACTGCTCCCCCACCAAATACCTCCAAGACTTCATCTCCTACCTTTCATATACAACCTATTCCTACATCTCTTATTTTTAAGCTACTTAAAAAACTGAAACCTTTCACCCTATCTGCCAACTGACTCCCATCTGAATACCTACAAATTGCCGCAAAAGCTATAGACTACCCCATATCTATACTTATTAACAGAACTATCTCTGAAGGCAAAATCCCTACCATATGGAAGGTATCTCACATCATCCCTCTACATAAAGGTGGATCTTTTATTGAGCTTTCTAACTTTTGCCCTATTGCCTTACTCTCCCCATTAGCTAAGATAATGGAAAAATGTATTCACAAACAACTACTCAAACACCTACTACAAAATAACCTACTAGCCAACTGCCAACATGGCTTCAGACCATTCCACAGCACAACGACTGCCCTGCTATCCTTCACTGACTCTATAAATAAAAATCGTAACAATAACTCCTTTACCTCTGCACTATTTATAGACCTGTCAAAAGCCTTTGATATGGTTAACCATAACTTACTTCTAGACAAACTAAAGTACCATTCTCTTGATCCACAAGCATTACAATGTAAAAACAGACAGCAAGCAGTACTTTGGGATAACAATCTGTTGTCTTTACTCCCAGTAAACATTGGAGTCCCACAAGGCTCTATCTTAGGCCCCCTTCTTTTTTCCTTATTTATTAACGACCTCCACATAAACATACTTCAAGCCACCTGCATTCAATATGCAGATGACTCAACCTTAATCTGTACTGCTAAGAACGTAGCCTCCCTTCAGTCCCTCACCCAAACTGTGTTCCAAAATGTTGAAAACTGGTTTATGAAACATTGCCTCCTCCTTAATCCCAAAAAAACAAAACTACTACTCTTTACTCCAACTCATAAATCATCCACACCATTCTTCTCTATAACCTCTAACAATGCTACCAACATAACCCCAGATACTACCACCCGCCTACTAGGTATTGCAATAGACAATTGTCTTAACTATGATGACCATATTAACACCACCATAAAGTCTGTTAACAAAAAACTTGGTACTCTCTATAGAATTAAACCCTTCCTTACCCCCTCAGCCAGGAAAACTATTGCCCAGACCCACCTCATTTCTACCCTTTTCTATGCCTCTGCTATATATACTAACCTATCAAAAAACAACATCTCCAAACTTTCTACCTGTTATAATAGCATAGCTAGATTCATTACATGCACTCCCTTTAAAACTCACCATTGTCTTAACCTCAAACAACTAGGATGGCTAGAATTGCAGAACCATATACTCTGTCAACAGTTACTTATCACTCAAAAGATCCTATACCACCCCAATAATACCCCTATCCTCACTAATCTGACTTCACCATATAAAAATCTAGCTACACTACGTTCTGCTAATAAATTTTATTTTATTTTTATTTTATTTATTTATTTTATTTTTTTTGATCGAAAGTCCCGACTAGGTTCCACAGAGCCTGTTTTCAAGAACTCCTGGTCTCCTCGATTAAATCTAACAAGAAAGCTGGTGACTCACTGTTCTCAAACACTATAGGTAAAAACTGGAATCAGCTCCCTCCTGAACTATCTAACCTAGCTTCTAATTCTCTATTCAAAAAACATATTAAAGAACATCTTAAAACACAGTGGCTTTGTCCTTGTGCTAACCCAGACTGAAATCTATTTCCCCTCCTACTCATACCCCTTTCCCCTCTCCCCTAACTTAGACCTCCAACCTAGGCCTCCAAATCTTGTAACTTTTTTCATAGTAAGAGGATACATTATAAGGACTTTACTCTGATGTGCTCATACCCACTTTGTGTTTAGTATACCTGTCTTGTTTTACTTAGTTTAACTTTTAGCATAATGTCTATATTCTATATTTATATTCCTATATTTTTTGCTTTTAACCAATGCTACCAATGTACTGTTTCATACATGTCTTTGTTATATATTGTTAACTTTGTTTACTGTTCATGCTTGGAGCTTTTCTCCCCGGGCCTCTACTGAAAATGGACATATATCCAGTTAGACTAGCCCGGTCAACAAATGTAAAGTAAAAATAAAAATAAATAGATATTCTGTGTAGGAAATGGAGATCAAATGTGGAACTGAACAAAGTTGTCCCTTAAATAGAATAGTATTTTCATTATTTGTGAATAGATGATGCAAAATGTTAAAATTAAAATAAAAGAAGGAAAACAGGAATTGTGTAAAGTGTAAGGGTGTTAGAATACCTGTGAGTTTTTATTATTCTCATGTTAAAGAAATAGTAAGTAAAGTGAAATGAATGAAATATGATATAATGGTAATGCAAAATGAATTGAGAAAAGTAGGCTCAAAACCGAATAAAAAAAAGTACTGAGATATGTGGAGATTTTGATACGATTTGAGTATGCAATTTTAAAGAGAAGAAAAAGAAATATTAGATATAAATTACTGAACTATATATATATATATATATATATATATATATATATATATATATATATATATATATATATATATATATATATATATGGGTCCACTTTGTAATTTCAAAATACTGAAATCTCGAATTTCAGTACTTTGAACTTACAAAACCAAATACTTACATTTCCGAAATCGGCAGACGCGCAAAATTCAAAATACCAAAGTAGGGATATTTCGAATTTCTGCTTCCGTTGATATGGAATGTGGATGTTTGGGTTTAATTTTGTTAAGTTTGTGTGTGTAAGTATGTGTTTGAGGGACTGTAAGATGTGTGTGTGTGTGTGTGTGTGTGTGTGTGTGTGTGTGTGTGTGAGTTTCATTTGTGTTACTGTTTGTGCAATCTCGGAGTTAGAATTTATAAGTAGGGGGGTGTGGGGAGTGCAGCCCCCCACATGGAGGGTGTGTAGTTTATATTAGTTTGTTTTATTGTGTGGGGGAGTTGTGTGCATATTTATGTGTGTACTGTATGTGTAGCATGAGTACGGGATTTTGAATTTTGCGGTTGTGTGTTTTCGAGTTTGTGAGTTGTGGTTGGGTTTTCGGCTTTGTGGTTTTGGAATACTGAAATTCGAGATTTCAGTATTTCAAAATTACAAAGTGGACCCGAGTGTGTGTGTGTGTGTGTGTGTGTGTGTGTGTGTGTGTGTGTGTGTGTGTGTGTATATATATATATATATATATATATATATATATATATATATATATATATATATATATATATATATATATATATATATATATATATATATATATATATATATATATATATATATATATATATATATATATATATATATATATATATATATATATATAGTTGATTGGTCGAGGCACAAATTCATCTTATGCAACTATTTCTGGTAAATTTCGTCAGTGACTGCAGTGGTCAAATTGTTATTGGTTAAACTGCATTAGTTTGACTGTAATATAATTTCTGGAGTTATCCTCTTTCTTTGCAGTTTTGTGACCATAGGGTTAGTATATTTAATTGCTGGATGTGTGAGGTGTGAAGCCCTCCATTTAAAAGCAACTTTTCTGGTTGTTTATGTGATTGTAAATGAAACATTTGTTTAATTAGAGATCACCTTATTTTGTTGTTTAACATTGTTTTTCATGTCAATACAAATTATTTGGTAATGTAAAATAATATAACTATGACTATATATATATATATATATATATATATATATATATATACACATATAAATAAATAAATATATAGTCCTCCTGTGCTTGCCTTTACCTCTGAGAAGTATATGCCAAACAGGAGGGGTCCTAGGACTGAGCCTTGGGGAACGCCACTTGTAACCAGTTTAGAGTCGGACCTAGCTCCCACAAATCTCACCATGTGGGTTCTGTCCGTGAGCCAGTTGGCAGCCCATCTTGTGATGTAGGGGTTTATGTTCAGACTGGTGAGCTTGTCTATAATACCAGAATGGGGAATGGTGTTGAAGGCCTTAACGAGGTCTAGGTAGGCTGTGTGTACCACCATTCTCTCATCTATAGCCTTGGTAACTGTCTCAAAAAAGTCCACCAGGTTTAAGAGACATGATCTGCCCTTAACAAAGCTCAACTAGTTAGGGTCCAGTGTTTAGAGGTTCCCAATGTCTCTGTTAATGAGTTCTATGATGATGCGCTCCATAGCCTTGCAGACCAAGCTAGACAGGCTTATAGGGAATAACCGTTGCTGTGCGCCACTCTATGCGTACATAGCCTGTGGAGAGGCTGAGTTTGAACAGTGTGGTTAGTTCGTCTTTGAGCTCATGTAGGATGCAGCCTGGGACATCGTCCAGTCCCATTGATGCTGGGTTTTTGGCTTTGGAGAGGGCTGTTTTAACCTGAGTGTCTGTAATTTCAGGGACTCTACATTCTTCTGGTATGGTTATGGGCCCTTTTGGGGGTGAAAGGGGGGTGAAGTTTGCACTGAACCTGTCTGCCAGGATGTTGGCGATATCAGTCGGTTCAGTGTATTTTGTGCCATTCTGCACTAACTCCGAGCAGATCTGAGCATTGCCACTTAGATTCTTGACATAGCTAAAGAATGCCTTGTGGTTATCTTTGGAGTCCTTGGCAATTTTTCTTTCAAAGCTCACCTTGGATGATTTTATGAGGGATCATAGTTTCTTGCTGATACTGATCAGGGAAGTCTTCCCTTCCTGGAATTTTACTATTTTCTGTACTAGTTTCCTCCTTCTATTGTATAGCTTGTTTATGACAGGAGTCCACCAGACTGGTTTCCTTTTCTTGGAGGAGTGAGTCTTGGTTTTGCTTGGGATGGCATGCTCCATGCATTCTTGTAGGTGCCCATAAAATGCATTAGTAAAGGATTTTGCAGCCTGGACAGTGTTATCCTTCAGCATGGGGGTTTTGAAACTTTCCACCTCGGTCTTAAGTAACGTGAAGTTTGCTTTTGAAAAGTTTTTCATGGTGGTTTTCTTGTGCGGGGGTGGAGGCGGAATGTTGATATTCAAAGTAATATGTTTATGGTTAGATCTAACCAGCGAGGGGTTGACCTCTGGTGTGGAACACCGGTCGCCCATGTTGATGATAACCAGGTCCAATATGTTGTCACCTCTGTGTTGACCAGTTGAACCAGGGCATTTGAGTTTATAAATTCTAGGAAATGTTGGGGAAGGGAGTTAATACTTGAATAGTTCACCCAGTTAATGTTTGGGTAATTGAAATCACCCAATATTAGGGTGTTTGGTAGGACCTTTATGTTTCCCAGTGTTTACAGAAATGCAAAATGGGGGTCCTGGGACATGGTGGGTGATCTGTAGCAAGCTACAATTTGAACTGCAGTTTTGCCTGCTGTTAATTGCATGTGGATGATCTCTGAAGCATCGTGCTGTGCCACTAACCTGGAGGTGTGGGTATCCCTGATGAATATGGATACGCCCCCGCCTTTTGTATTTCGATTTGGGTTCTGTGGCCGAAATGTATGGTATGAGTTGATGAGTTGTAGCCTGGCAGCGCTGGGGGGCTCTCTGGAGCCTTGAACCAGGTTTCTGTTACTGCACATATATCGATGTTCTCCATACTGAGGAGTGCCTCGAGTGCATGCATTTTGAGGTTTAGACTTCTGGCATTGAGTAGCATTACCCTCAGTTTTTTGCTACTTGTGCTATTTACAGTGGTGGGTTTGTCTTTTGAGCCTTGCCTAAAAAAGGCACTGTGGGGGTGGCAAGAGCCTTGGCCAGTATTTAAAAGCGTAAGGGTGACAGGTGCAAGACATCTCTAGTGAAGCAGTATGGCTTGTCGAGCATGTCATCCCAGGTGGACAGAAAATGGATCCCCTTTGAATGACCCCAGAAACTTAGCCAATTGTTGAAATCGAGATTTTTTTTTCTTTATACTGTGGTATCATTCTTGGTGAGGGCAGGATGCTCCTCAGGGTCAGGGTCATACTGGCCTGGGCTACATGATCAGAGAGCTCTTCCATGTCTATTTTCATGTAGTCCAGGGAAGTATGGCTCAGGTCATTCACACCAACATGGACAATGACAGAGTCATATTTGTACTTGTTCTGAAGTGACCTGAATGCTTGTGTTATGTGGCGGATCCTGGCACCCGCCAGGCAGCTAAAAGTAACCTTCTCCTTTTTCAGCCTAATGAGTGGAACATCAGTGTGCCTGACTATAGAGTCACCTATTACTAATATATTGGGTATGTTATTTTGCCTTAAGGGCTGTGATTGCATGGCACACTGGTTTTGTGAAGTATGCATTTCATGGTTTGTGTTTGGGGGTGGAGGTTGCTTGGATGTTTGCTTTGGAGGTCTCTGTTGGTTTTGCAGATTTTTATTTAGAGCCACTGAGTATGTTTTCAGTATTTATGTGTGTTTTTTGCCAGTGCTGCTTTAATGGGTCTATGCAAGACTGGTGGTGTGATGCAAGTATTTCCCTTCTCCTCTTGACTGTCTGATCCAGTCTTTGGTTGAGAGAGCTTACCTTCCAATTTAGCTGTATAATTGCATCTCTCGCATGTATTCGTGTTTGGTGGTAGGAGGAGGGGGTTGTCTGTGTACATGAGGCAGTTGTAACATTGCCTCAAAATGCCCAAATTCACCAGTTGGACTGGAGAGTACACCTGAACCTACCCTTTAGACATGCCTGTATAGGTATAGTGAACTGTTTTACTGGATGGCTGGCAAGGTCGAATAGAGAGCTTTGTCCTTCTGTACCATACAGGAGGGTCTAGTGCTAGGGTTTATAAGTGCTTGCTATAAGTTTTGAGCAAGTGCCGGGCTGAGAAATAAATGACTTGAGTGCTTAAGTTGAAAGTTTGTCTAGTTCCAAGGGAAAAATTGAAGAGGAGACTTTGTGGAGCCAGGAATATTTTTACCCTAGATAACCAGTGTTGCCCGGCGTGCAAAACCAGGCAAATATGGTATTTATAGCAGGGAAATGAAAGAGATAGAAATTAGCCCAAAATGGCCAATAAACTACTAACTTATGGGCTGAAACCACTCCTCCAGGGACAGATAGGATGCTCAAAGCTCCCCTCTCTTACAAGTGAACAGAGAACTTCCTTCCATCCAAGTAAGGAATAGGCAAACACAGAGATTTGTAACACAGCCCTGAATTCAGCACTAACCTGAAAACTGGACTATACTAGCTTAGAAAGGTGGGACACAAGTATATATTTTTTTTTTTGTTTTTTTTTTATTTTTTTAGAAAATAATACAGATACACTCAAAAAAGACTTTAAATGCACAGAAAAGGATACTTATTGTTATATATCGCAGATCAGAGTTGTAGTCAATGCCCCTAGTAATAAAGTAGGAAGAAACACAAATACAGTAAAAGCAGATAATAGACAATAGAAAACAAACAAACTGATTTAAACAAGTTACCCAATTAACCAGAAAAAAAGCTCAAAACTGAGACCTGTTCCAGCAGTCTTCAAACAGACAAGTTCTAACTGCACACCCCTGCTTACTAGGGTGCAGGGGAACCTTCTCCAAAAAAGATGGCCTGGATCAGTGCTCAAGTTATACAAACAAAGCTTGATTCAGCAGGCCTATATCTGGTCTATGCTACAGCAACAAGCCGCACCAATTTCAGAAAGAAACAGTTCAAATAAGCAAGCACAATAAGCCTGTGACCATAAATTCCCAGCTCAGAAGGGCAGACTCCAGCCTCTCCTCCCACAAGAGTGCAGACCACAAACCTTCTTAATGTAGAATAACTGGCCTGAAGCCCAAGTGCTTAAGCCAGAACTAATACACTTTTAGAATACTGTAACATTCCCCAAAGCAGGCAGAAGACAGCTCAATATGCAGCTAAATCCAAAAACTTGATGAACCAGCAAGTAATCATACCAAAAAACGTTATTGCAGAGAATTTTTTGGTATGATTTGTTGGTATGATTACTTGCTGGTTTATCAAGTTTTTGGATTTAGCTGCATATCAAGCTGTCTTCTGCATGCTTTGGGGAATTTTACAGTTTTACAGTTTCATTTGGTTGCTGCAGTTGGGTTTGTTTTTGTTGTTCACACTTTTAGAATAATAGACACTGGGCCTTCAATCAACAATTCCCAGCTTAAAAGGATGTAAGCTACCTGTCTTGCCACAACAGTGTAGACCACAAACCTTCTTAATTTAAAACAGCCTGTATGAAGCCCAAGTGCTTAAACCAAAAGACTTAGTATAACAGTTACAATTCAATCAGGCTACTACCAAGCTACCAAGTATAGTATACTACCATACTACCAAGTATAATCAGCTCTGCAGCATACTAATTCCTTACAGTATAAATACAATCTGTACACTTCATATAAACTCTATTTTGCTGAAAGAGGTTGAAGTGGTCATACTTTACTGATCTATCTTCCCACAGTTCTGTTTTTCTAAGACTTCATCGCCTGGGATACATTTAGAGTATAATTTTCATTTTGCTCTTGCCATCTTTTGTCTGACCCAAATCTTCTTTGCCAGATTGTCTTCGGCTTTTCTATATGTGGAAAGACTACTGTAATCTGTTCTCTGACATATTGTCTGAATATTGCATGTTTCCAAATTCTGACACTTTCACTTCTGTCACACAAATATCTATTGACTTTTGGAGCCTTTGATTTTTAGTAAAAAATAAATTAATTGCTATGAATGGTACTTGTGCTAATAATGCTTTCAATTTTTATAGCACAAACATGGATGGCCAATTGTTAAAGAAAACAGTTGCACATTAATAACAGACTTAGCAACAGTAAATGTTTCATCTCTTGACTCACAATCCTTGAAAATGAACTGAAACTCATATTCTTTAGCAGTCTAGTAGTTGTAGAGGATTCAGGCTTTTGTCTACTGTAACCTCCTTTACAGGCTCTTGTCTACTGTAACTTCCTTTACAGGAATCTTGATTTAAAAATGTAAGTGAGCAAATTAAGCAAATGCTTTCTTTTATTTTTTTTGGAATATTTTTATTAAGTTTTATAAATTAATAAAAAAGTCTCATAACAATGCATATAGAAATTGCATAGGAACATAAAAATAGCAAATATTTACAAGCTGTCTACATCTCTAAGTAGAATAACAAATTTAAATATTTTACAATATTGTATTTCACTACTAATTATTTAATGTAGGTTTATTTTACAGATAGTTGAGTTTCATCCAAGAATTTAAAGAAGTGGTCATTCAAGTGATTCTTTCTTTGATTGACAGTATCTCCAGATGACAAGTTTCGGTTGCAATGTTGAGGAATTTTTTTATTGATGGAGTTGATACACTTATCCAATTTTTGATGATCATTTTCCTTGCATTTGACAAGACTCCAAAAAAAGAAAGTTATTTATTTTCTTAACACATGCAAAAATTGAGGTATTAAATAAAATTGTTGATTTATTTCACATAAAATTGTCACTAAATAATGCATGTAAAAAAGAATTAACATCATTCCAAAATGGCTTAATTATAATACATTCTTAAATCGTATGTTGCCAGTCTGCTTTAGTATTCAACCCACATCTCCAGCATTCAACTTTATTTTTAGAAATTTATTCTACTTTATGAGGTGTAATAAAAGCTTTATGCCTAAATTTCTAGAAAAACAATTTCCATTTTAAGGAAGATGTGGTTTGTGCAGAGGAAGAAAACAGCTTTTTTTTTCATTTTCACTAGGGTAATAATTATTGATAGTTTTACAATAATCCCAATAACTATCTTTACAATAATCTGTCTTAGTTTTAGTCACCTTATAAGTTTTGAATAAAAGTCCTTTTTCTGTAATGCGTTGATGCATCAAAATAATTAAAAGTTCTATAAATTTAGGAACCTCTTTTTTGTTGATAATTGCATTAATTTTATTCTTTTCTCTATTGAGTATCTACAGTTCTGAATATCTAATCACATTTCTTGGTTTAAGTTAAATGTATTTAATATAAAATCTAGAGAATGTAGTTTTTCTTTGTCCATTCATTGATACCAAAATACTAAGCATTTTTTCTTAAAGGTAGTCACTGTGGATGTGTTAAAAGTGTTTATATTGTTTTGTGTATATGCTATAGGGAATTTTAAGAATAGCCAAGCTTTATATTCTGGTTCTGTGTATACAAAATTTCTAAAATTGATCATTCTCATGGAGATGTAATTTGAATGTATTGCTGGATTATGATTTTCCAATATAAGATCTTTTAATAACCAAAGAAAGCTGTTACTAGTTATTTTATTATAACACCTATATATTAGATGGTTAGCTTTTAAACAAATATTTTCTTATATGTCCTTCCATTTAGCTGCATAATTATCATTTGCCCAATAAATAATTTTCTTAATGATGTTGGATGTAGAATATAATTCTATATTAGGTAATCCTATTCCTCCATAAAACCAACTTCTTAAATGGTGATTAAGAGCTAATCTAGGCTTGTTGGGATGCCAAAGAAATCTAAGCATTAAGGAATTAAAATCTCTCATATAATATTTAGGAGTGGGAAGAGCTAATGATTGTATTATGTATAATATTTTTGGTAGTATTATCATTTTTATTATTAAAATCTTCTCTTTTAATGTAAATACAAAACTGTTCCATTTCTTAATAAGATTTTTAATTTTATTTAAACTATCACTATAATTTAGATTAATTATATATTTAACGTTTTTAATTAAAATTATTCCTAAATATTTTCTTTTATCATCTTTGACTATATATTTAGAAAAATCTTTCCCCATGTCAGAAATATTAGAATTTATACATAAGATTTTTGTTTTGTCTTCATGAAATTTGAGACCCAATATAAATTGAAAATTTTTAATAGTCTCAAAAAGGGAATTGAGAGAATTTGTATTATCTTTCAGTGTCAATAAAGTGTCATCTGCAAATAAAAGTATTTTTGAATTTAGGTTGTGATCAAATTGAACACCTTCGATTTCTGAATTTAATCTTATGCAATTTATGAAAGGTTCCATAATCAAAGTAAATAACAAAGGAGAAAGAGGGCAATATTGCTTTGTTCCTTTAGTGATCAAGATTGATTATGAAAAATAAGAACCTATTTTTATATAAGCTAATGATTTATTATAAATATATTTTTATAAGTTGCTGAAAGTCTGTTAAAAAGTTTAATTCTTCCAAAACCAACACAAGATAATTCCATTAACAGTGTCAAAAGCATTATTGGTGTCTAGACTTACTAAAGTTAAATTATCCATTACACTGTTAGTATAATCAATTGTAGTTAAACTTCTTTCAATATTATTATATGTGTTTCTGTTTTTTATAAATCCAGTTTGGTCATTATTGTTTAGGTAATGAAGAAATTGTTGAATTCTATTTGCTAGCATGGACATGAGTAATTTGTAATCAACATTTAATAATGAAACTGGTCTGTAAGAAGTACAGTTGGGTCTTAATCAGATTTCAAAATTGGTGAGATAAGCATATAGTTCCATGAAGGTGGAACTATTGTTAAATCTTTAACTAACTGAAAAGCATGGAGTAAAATATTTAAGGCATTTTCAGGCACTAGCTTGTAAAGTTCTGGCATTATGCCATCATTGCCTGGGGCTTTGTTAGATTTTAGTTTATTTGATTTGTAAGCTCTAACATTGATATAGGCTTTTCAATTATTTTCAATTGCTGATCTGTCAGTTTATTTTTAGTATATTTTCTAACAAAACATGTTATTTTTTTCTCGCAAGTCCATTACTGGATTATATTGGCCGATTTTAATAAAGTGAGTTCTGAATTACCTTAAGATATCTTCTAATGCAGTAACTTTTTTCTTTTTACCATCAGTGTATAATTCTTTAATGACTTGATTTAATTATCATTTTTGTTATAGAAGGTATTTTACATAAAGACTTTGGGTTTATTAAATAATTTGTTAGTTTAATCTTTTCTAGGTTTATTTTAATTTTATGATTCAGGACTGCTAAATATTTATTTTGTAGCTTATTAATTTCTTTTAATGGACTATTATTACAATTTTGACCTTCTAATTTTAGTTTAGCAATTTGCTCTTGCAATTCAAGCAATTCATTATCCCATTGTTTCTTCATTAATCAAAACCAGTTTAGAATTTTTCCATTTAAATAAGATTTGAGAGCATCCCATATATAATCTTTGATACTTCTGTTGTATTATTAAATTCTATATAAGTTTGTCCCGCTTTGTTAAAGAATTCTTTAAAATCTTTCAAATTGGTTATGTATGCTAGAATTCTTTTAATGTAAATATTATTGTTGTACTTCATAAACTTTTCAAACGTTATGGCATTATGGTCTGAAAGTGGGCATGAAACTACTTTAACTTTATCTAAGTAAGTAATCAGATCATTTGAAACAAAGACTCTATCAGTTTTAGATTGTGTACCATGTCTATTGAAAAATGTGTAAAAAAGAGTGAATCGACTGAATATTCATTAACATCTTTAATATTGAAAAGATCAATGACATTTATTAATGTTTTTGCTGTGGATGATATTCTGTAGTTCACTTAGTATTAGTGTCCTTTTCATTTAATATGCAATTAAAATCTCCTGCTAAGATAAGGCATCCCTTAGAGTGTTGAATGATCTGATCTAATTGAATTTTGGAATTTGAAAATTACCACACATACCAGGTGAAAGAATTGATAAGACTGTAGTATATTGAAATTAACTGGAAGCAACTGAAATGAGACTGAAACGGAAGTCTTTATCTGTTAATTAAGCAAACTTTTGATGAACAGGTGCCAGTCTCTCCTTTATGGGCCAAGTCTTGTGTACTTTTCAGAATAAATTTTCCAAACACTGTAGTTCATTTAATAAGGCTTTATTAGATGTTCAAATTATCTGAATACTGTCTTCATTAACAGTGCTAATAAACAATAACATAAATGAAATGCTGGGATGCTGGTTAGTAGTAAAATATCCAAAGTTACTGCATATCATATTCTGAGTGTCCTGAAAAATGTAAACTAAAATAGTTTTTATTTGACCTGTCTTCTGTACTTAGGCTCAAGTGTCTGTATTGTAGCTTACTCTTCTCTGTAATGTCAGAGAAAATGAACTAACTGACTGACCTCCCCAACTGTATCGGAAGTATATTTTAAGAATACCAAAACCTTGTAATGGTTTACAAGCCTTCTTAGCCTTGTCTTGTATGTGCTTTATTTAACATTCCATTAAGGAACATTTTACAGTTGGTAAGATTGTATCTTTCCCTTGAGAAAAGAACATTCTGTATTTCTGTATTTTCTGCACATTTCATGCTTATCTTCCCTTTCTAATAAACTGTCTTTCTCTGAAACTAAACGCATACATGTTTTACCTTTTAGTCTGCATAATGTCTAATAACTACTTTAAAATGGAGGTCCATTATCTAAACGTTGCCCCTGTGGTCCCCGAAAAAAGTGTACAGGGACCTACTTCTGTAGTTACCTTACATCTGTATTGCTAACTACTACATACAGCGTTATGCTACCAGATTTATAATCTGAAAATAAAATTTCTTTGTTTGGTAAATAAACTTGCAATTTTAATTTTGACCACTAGGCTTGAAGTCTGTTACCATTATGATTTAATTTCCATATTACATAAATTCATAGTTTTTAGAGTCTTTAATTCTAAATTATGATGTATGAGTGATATATTTAAAATCTGAAAATTATTCTGAAAATGAGTGTGCACATTTTAACCTGTCTTTGTGAATCTATATTTAAGTTAAAGTACGAACTTTTAACCATGTCTATTTTTCTTTCATATCTTTGTATGCAGTAATGGTAAAAGTTATACGGTTTATTGCCTATGCTTTTTTACCTTATGTACTGGTGCCTTAGTGTACCATGATATCTCTCTTATAGCAAATAAAACCTTTTCCTCTTGTTCATAGATTAAAACCTTTAAACATTATACTGTTTCTTTTTATTGTATAGCCTATCAAGCATGATGGCTATTTTCTGAAGACTAATTGAAATCAGCACTAAAAAATAATTCCATAACTGGTCTTGAAGCATTATTACCATATACTGTATTAACATGTGTCTATAAATTTTTATTTAGATTTGCTCTATAATGCTACTTACCTTTTTTAACTTTTATGTGCTGTAATAGATGTCTGCCTCCTAAATTTGTGTCTGAAATATTCGATGAATGTTTATGAGCTATAACAGTTTACTAAAACCTATACTTTCTGTATTTCAGATCTATACCTTTGCATTTTCTGCTAATGTCCTTTTAAATTTCTGACTAATGTACAATAATTATGTAAAATACACTGTAATCTGTAAATGTGCACTGTAATCCGTAAACTAATTAATAAATTAAGCTTACCCTGGTATGCCTTAAGTGCACTGAATAACTATTACTACCAATTCTTTAGATAACTTATCTTAATAATTTACAAAAACTTATGTTTTCTGTGATTCAGGTCTATACCTCTACATTTTATGCTAGTGTCTTTTTTAACTTTCTGATTAATGTACAATAATTATGTAAAGTGTACTGTAATCTGTAAATTAATCAACAAATTAAGCCTGCCCTGTTATGCCTTGAGTATAAAGAATAACTATTACCACTTATTATTTAGACAACTTATCTTAATAAGCCTGTAATAAACAATTCTGTCACTTTACCCTCAACTAATGACTGAATAATGTGGAGGATGATGTAGTAGAAAATGATGTAATAAGCCTGTTACAAATAAGTCTGTCACTTTACCCTTAACTAATGATTAAATAATGCAATTCTGTTACTTTACTCTTTAAACTAATGACTGAATAATGTGAAGTAACTGAGTATTATTTTTATATTCTGAGATTTGATTGAATAGTACTATACTGAGCACATAACCGAGTATAAATGTCATATTTTGAATCTTGACTGAAATGTGATATATATTTATACTAAACATTTAAAATAACTGTGTATATTCTGGAAACTAACTAAACTAATCCTAAAAGAATATCTTTTGCCAGTGTTAACTGAACACAGATAAAAGCATAACTGAAAACTGGTACATGTTATATTCTGAAAACCAAACTATTAGTACCTTTTCTGTCAGTATTGTCTGAACATAGATAAACTGAAAACTAGTGCTGTTGTACAATTGTCTGAAAATGTGAGAACATTTTGACAATGTTACCTGAACACAGGTAAACTGAAATCTGTTATTGTTACATTCAGGAGACTAAACTATATGTTTTTGTCAGTATTGCCTGAACATAGATTAAAACAGAAACTGAAACTAGTACTATTATATAACTGTCTAAAACATACATACTTGCTTTAACTCATACATTTTAACTTTAAACAAACATTGAAGAAATGACTGAAACACATATACAGTCAACTGCACCACAGATCTTATCAAATTTTATTCTGCATTGTCCCCATCACTGGCAATGTAAAGGAAGGCCTGCTTTAATGTTGAAGCGTCCTTTTTATAGTTAGGCCTTTTAAACCTCTTCTTTTCATTTCTTCTGCAAGGCTGGGTGGTGAAAGTTCCTGATTGTATTTAGTATCAGGTCCTTAAAATAACATTTGCATCTTTAACAATTATAAACTGGTAGCATTGCTTATTGCCCTGACCTTATTTACATTTTTCTGCATGAAATAAACATTCTTTGCTAATAAACTCTTGCAAGTCTGTAAGCAAACTGATAACCTCAAATGAACAAAAGTAGTAATGTAACACTGTACATTTCTGCACCCATATAAATTTAATAGTGACCCTTAGATTTTAAAATACTCTTCTGTGAGTGAAACTCCACCCACTGTCTTACTATAACCACTTCTTTAGCTGGTGTCATTTAACTTTTCAGTAGTACTAAATGCTGCAAGAATTTATCATTACTGTCTATAATTTTCTTGGATAAATAGTAAAACTGTAACTGCATTAAATTGATCTTTACCATACTGCATTATGGCATACAGTACTCTATTTAATTCAGCTTGCTAAACTGGCTGTAATCTGATCTGATGTGTTAGTGAACTGCCATTTCTGAATGAAATATTTAAATTCTTAAACTGATTACATAATGTACTTTTTATGCATAGGATCTGAACTCTTAACTGTACTGTCATTTTTACAATATAGCATTGACTTTAAATTTTACATTCTGTAAACTAGCAAAACATTATTTTGTCTCTGGCTATATTAAGATATTGTTTATGTATTGCAACACTTTAATACAAAGCTGTTAACTAATGACTGCTAATCAAAACAATAACACAAAAAAAAAATTTGCCAAATCTGTAAATGTAAACTCCTTATTCTGTGAATTAACTTGACTGTTATTGCTGATATACCTTGCAAGACATAGATATATAGTGTTACCCTTTTTTTTCTAACTGGCCATACCCAATATGTCTTTCTGAGCACTTTAGCTGTGTCAGCTGAACTGGAATTTATTTTATCTTTAAACCATAAATCTGCATGTTCCTGATATAACCAATGTTTCAAATTATGTACATTTGCAAAAATTGTGTTACTGAAGTCTAAAACAGCATATAACTCTAATGACATGTTTATACCTTGTACAGAGCTATTACACTTTGAACTGTTAGCTGCTGTAATCTTTGACCCTTTAAATCCTGACAAAACTGCACTTGTGTCTTCTAATAAAGATCTATGTGTAACTGAAGTTGATATATCTGTAAACAATGAAATATTGTCATTTCTTTTAGCCTTAAACAATGACAGATTAATGCCCTGGTTTGATGCTAGACTGCCACGCCCTTTACAGATAGCTATGGAATGCATTTTTTCTTTATTTTGCTCTGAAATGGTAGCAATTTTACCGTTTTTCAGTTATGCTGGAATTTACTTTATCAAAATCTGCACTCTGATTTTTCTTATCTCCCCTCAGTACAATGTTTGCACTTGCTTCTGAATATAAGAAACTAGGTGAAGTAATATGAACTTGAGACATTGCCTGCATGTTATGTACAGTGACTGCATTGACATTTGTATGTTTAATACTGCAACATAATTTTCTATTTTGAATTACATGTGTTGAAGCATTGACACAAGAACTTGTGTATGAAACCATACTGATAACCTGCTTCTGTGAAATTATTTCTTTTGCAACCTTTATTCCATCCATTAATATTAATTGAAATACACTTTAAATTCACCATCACAACTCAAATAACATTTTATTTAAGGAATTCAAAAATTTAAGATGTAATAATATCTGTAAACTACTTAAGGAGTGAATGTAAATGGTAATTAATCCAGTAGACTTAAAACTAGCACAGTTATATGAAATATGTGAAACTGTATTCACCAAAAAGGGAAAAAGGGAAAAAATGTTACAAAAAGTATAAAACATAAAGTTATTCTAACTATCATTCCCCCATGGAGTATAAAACTTCAGCCTTAGATAACAATTCTATCAAAGTCATCCTACCTAACAAGAGAAGCAGAATCAGTTCACGTCCACTATTCCATAACTATGTCATGTTAATGAAGTTAAAGGACGTAAAAAAAAGAACAAAAATTATATATTTTGTACCAGCTCTCATCTTAAACAATTACATGTTGTATACAAGTTCCTTTTTAAAGTGAAACTGTTATAATAATGTACTTCATTACAACTGGAATATAAATTGACTTATTATTTAATAACTATATTCAATTAAATTGTAACTTTTACATAAAAAGTTAATGTAAGAATTAATTTAGATTTATAATTTATGTTAGTAAAAAATAATGCTAATCATGTTCAATACTACTTAAATAATTCATTTTCTTAAATATGTATTATTAGCACTGCGCCCTTCCATTTTTTGTGCAATAACATCTAATCAACAGATTTAAAATTACATCAAGATTTTATGAAAATCTACATAGTAAATCAGAGTAAAGCTAAGCATATTTAAATATAATTCAAATATTTTCTGAAATACTATATAATGTTAGAGATCAGTAATTGAAAATATAAAACATAACTATAAGTGTCATTGCTGTATTACAATACTAAGAAATCTGTATTTAATTTTTGTAGGTCCAAGATTTTATCAAACGAGTAAACTTTTACCTTGTTAAATCTTCTTCTCACATTTGCCTTTTCTGTTTCTGCTGGTACTAATAGTAACATATTGCAAATTATTACCTATACCTAGTGTAATTAGTTTAATTTTAACAAAACTATATAGTTCATTCAAGCTACAAAGTATTGAATAAATATAGTAAACCAATATGATTTTGAAGTGACATTATCAAAACATAAATAAATGCAATTAAAAGATTTTAGTTAAAACATTTGCAAGTAGAAGTCTTTGCAAGCAAATCTAATTAAACATATTGACATTGAATCCATATACATATTACTATCATAAGATATCAGAGTTTATTTAAAATCCTAACAGTGCTCAAGTTAGGCACCTGAGTAAACACTTTTTATTTACTTTCAAACACTTGTCACTAAATATAGTGTAAAATATATTGCTTTTGGAATAATGTTGGAGGTAAAGAAGATTAGGCCCATTTATCAAAATGATCCAGGTATAAAAAACAATTAGGGAACATATTCTGAATATCAATAAATGAGACAATATTTAATAGTATCAGTAAGCTGTCTTAAATATATGAATAGATTCCATGTATCATATAATTGCCATGAGCTAGTATTCATAAGATTAAGCATATTTCTTACTAGATCAAGAAATAATACAGAATACAAAATCAACAAATGTTATTAGTCCCAGATGTGTGAATCATTAGTTGTTTTCTTTTTAGAAATGTGCAGAGGATTAGTTCTATAGATTAATGTCTGGAAGAGAAAACTTATTTCCAACTAATTCCATAAGATTACATAAGTTAATTTCCTAAGTTAAAGTCTTCTTTTGCATTGTATGAAATATCAAGGAACTATATTTTAAATTACAGGCTTCACCTTAAAAGTCAAAGATACAAATGCCTATTATATACTTGCACATGTGACTACTTTTGAATAACAGTATTACATCATTATTAATAACTTTATTAATTCAATTAAGAGACTATTGCAATTGAAATCTTTGACAATATGGATTTATCCAAACTTATATAGATTACAGAATCAATACTAGTATCTCAAAACAAAGAGCAAGTAACTTCAAACATGTATGTCAATAATTTCCTAAACATGTTTAACTTACAATATTTGTGAAAACATAAAATGTAATAATGTTTTACAGCAATGTAAGTTTTCCAAAAAAAACAGAAGTGAAATGAATATCATATTATACCAGTGATTAACGTACTTTTCATTAAAGCATTTTAAAATATTTTTCTGAGATCTCTATTTAATTTATTGCTATAAACTGTGTGATTACAATTCAGAATCTTTAACTTGTCTGACAACCTGTCATTATTATATGTAGCATTATTCTAAGAATGAGTTTATGTTCTATTGTGATGGATGCTGTTTAGACTTTGTTCATCAATAAACAAATTTGAAAAGGCTGTCAGGCAATGTTAACAATTATACTTGAAGTAGATGTATTCCAACATTATTCTATAAATTGTTATTGTTTGTGACCTTAGTGATATAATAGCTTTTAAAAAAAATTATGTTAGAATAATAGTGACAAACATGTTCAGTTCAACATAAATGTTTGTAAGTTTATGTATGTGCACCATATCAATCACTACCAAAGCTTACTTAAGCCCAGTTAAGGAATCTAATCAGTAGTGTCTCTTTTGCATCAAACAAAATTATTTGTAAAAGACTTGTTATTTATTAAGTTTCCAAATGTTGTATAAATGTATAAAGAGATGATATACCAGTTTAAGTAGCTATTATCTATTTATTTATTTATTTCCATTTATATTTCCAGCATCACATCCAGAATGCATTTCCTAATCTCTAAACCTCTAATCAACATTAGGTTTACACAAGATAAGAGGTGCACTTCTAAAACAAAAATATTAATGAAGTTCAAAGCAATGTATTTAATAAGGAGATAATTTTTTTAGCTCTTAATATTAATTTTTATTTAGAATATGCTATAAGAGGGATTGAAATCACAAGCAAATAATACCACATCTCTACGCTGGCTATTATCTTTGTGTCATATTAAAGTTGGCACCTGAGGTTTTATACATTGTTCTAACTAAAGATAAATCCACTGCTGAAAAGGGTACAGTCTTTATTATGCGTATAATTTAATTATACATTAATATTAATTAGTATACAACTAATCAACCTTCTAAGGCTCTGCCTATTCTCCGCCTTATCATTAATTTTCTATCTTTACATTTTGAATCATCAATTGGGAATTATTGATAAATTCTCCAAACTAGGCATCAACCCCTGTATCACTAGATGGGTTGCAAATTGGCTCAAAGATAGAACACACAGTGTAAAAGTAGCAGACTCCAAGTCAGACTGCTGACCAGTCATAAGTGGAGTCCCACAGGGATCGGTCCTGGGTCCTCTCCTGTTCAGCATCTACTTCTCAGATGTCCAGGCCATCACAAAGGGACTCTGGCTGACCAAGTTCACAGATGACTACAAGCTGGGAGCCATTATTAACTCCCCAAGTGATGCAGACATCCTACAGAAAGGCCTCACTGAGACCAATGACTGGTGTCAAAACTATGGCCTTAAGCTGAATGCCAAAAAATGTGTCATCATCCCCTTTGCTAAAAACTCAGTTCCCACTAATTACCACATCGATGAGAGCCCACTGAACACTGAAGGTGTTATAAGAGATCTGGGGATGCAGTTTGACAGCAAACTCTCCTTTGACCACCACATTGCTACTGTGGTCAGAAAGTCCTTCTATGTGGCACATCTCATTTCCAAGGGTTTTGCATCCAGAAAGAAAGAGGTCATCATCTCTCTTTATTCTTCCTGCATTAGACCAATTATTGAGTATAATGACCCATTTGGCATGTACCTCACTATACACCTGCAACAGGCGGAGAGGTGTCAGAAGTACCACACGAAGAGGATCCTAGGCATTAAACACATGTCCTGCATGGACAGACTCAAAAAACTCCAGCTATTCTCTGTCTCATATCACCTACTTAGAGACCATTTCTGCTTGACTTACAAAGCCATGTACAACCCAGCTCTGTTAGAAATGCTACATCTAAAGAAATCCCAGTCCCTCCGCACCACATGCTCCGGAGACCTCAACCTTATTACCACAATCAACAGAACATGTTGGAGGGATAGATTCCTCACCCAGAGACTGCCCATGCTCTGGAATAGACTTCCCATACATGTCAAGCAGAGCACCTCGCTGTCCCTCTTCAAGAGAAATCTTGATGAGTGGATGGGTAATAGAAAGTTCACCCCGGAGATAACTTCATTGGATCTACTTGATAGAGGCACTGGGAACTAATGTTGGATGGCACAATGCCAGGGCACTTCTATGGGCTAGGCTTGTAAAGGCTCCAGGTCCATTAGCCTAGTACACACCTAGGAACCTAGGAACCTATGAAAGTCTATGTTTTCTGTTTAAAAACAAATTTTGAAATGTCCATCATACCCCCTCACATAAAGGCTGTTTCAGTGCGCAAACAAGGCAACTCCCATTCTTTGACATTCTCAACCCCCAACTCTAATCTGTGCGAAGATTATAAAAGAAGCCATGGCATCAGTTCATTAACAGACATGGTGGGAAGATCAGCATAGCTCATGCATAAGACCAAGCAAAAGCTTCATCTAAAAACAGTTTTTGTTCATGCTAGATAAGTTAGACTCACAAATCACACCATCCAACACAGAATGACTAATACTCCACTGTCACATCCCAAAAGTAGTGTCAGTCACCAGCCATCTGAATCCTCTACATCCCCTCGAGTATTCCCTTCTTTAACAAATCCTGCCAGCTGACAAATATGAAACCAACTCTCATCTCTTTACACAGAGCTACCACAAAACACAGAGCCCTATTTAGATTGCATCCATCACATTCTGGGCCCTATTTAGATTGCATCCATCACATTCTATCAAAATTTCTTCTAACTCTTCACTTAAACAGTACAACATTATCAGCACTAATCTGCCAACCAAATCATTTACCGTAACTCAATCAGCAGATCACTTCATTAAGCGGCAGTATCCCCAATCAGGTTCTACAATCACTCTAAGCAAAGAACACTCACTTTTAAAGAAATAAGGCTTTATACGTTATATAGAACAATAACATTAACACAAGCAACTTTGTTGAGTCCGAGATTTATTACAGTAACAGTAAACCGTGATCATAGCAAGAACATAATAAAACAGCACCAGAACAAAATAATAGAACTCACCTTCAAGTCTCAGTCAATCCAAAAGCATACAGTTGGTATCATGACTTTATGTCAGTTCGGGTCAGCCATAAAACAGGTACAATACTGTAAGCACAGGAGATAAACATTTAATAAATAGAGGAAAGAGAATGTGCCTATTAACTTCAAGATACAATTGTTGAGGTGCATACTGAAAATGTAATCACAGTGTACAGACTTCAACACACTCTGAATGAAACTGCAGTCAGGTATAACACCCCTCTCAGTCAGGAACTTAAACTGTGCAACTTGAATAGGATGCTGATTTATGTCGTCTAAACATGATGAAGTAATTATTAGATCAGACAATATACTACAGAAATATATAGATAGTTTTTGATATGTTGAAGGTTAAAGAAGTATTTAATATTAAGAAAGAAAGTGTGTAGATGCAGATGAATTAATAAAATAAAAGAAACAAATTTGCCTAACATATGCAAACATCCAGATTTTCTTCTTAAGGCAAAAGAGTTTGAGTGAAGTATTTTAAAAAGGAATCTTTGTGGATATTATACATTTAACCACTAAACAAACAAAAAACAATGTAAATGAATAAATACTCACTTTTCTTTCAATATCTTCTTATATGATTAATGTTCTAGCCATTTCTGCCTTAGTCTGTCCAGCATCTTGATATGTCATGAGTCATGCTTCTGTTTGGTTGCTTCCCCAACAGAACATTATCAATTATATTGACCACCTCTTCTATCCTTTCAAACACCAAATGCCAGTCTTACAAACTTGTATCTACCCAGAGGTGGTGTTGAATATGCAAGCATTTAAACTAAATTTGTCAAATTTAATTTGTCAAAACACAGGATTATCATAAATTAGAGAAGAATATAACTTTAGATGTGGTCACAACAACTACAATTGCTGGATAATGCTGCAGTTTTTATCCATTTGCTTAAGTCTTTAGGGTATCCACATATTCTAAGCTTGTCCAGCCTCAAATCTGTCACCAAGCTATTCACCCATTCAGTTTTACAATTACACCCCTCACTGTCATAAACTTCAGTCCATGTGCAGTCCTCTTTTAAGCACTACCAGGACTTTTCTTTCATCATTATCTTCATCGCCATCATCTTCATTCCATTTTTTTTCCATTTTCTACATTTGGTTGAGGTGTCACATCAACTGTCGCTATCTACCTCTCGAGTCAATGCCACTCTCCTACCTTCCTTGAAAGTCATACCTGAGAGTACCGGTCTTCTCAAACACAATCTATCCATCACTTTCCTAGATGCCCTCATTATGCTCTTACCATCTCACTGTCTGTTCCAAATCTTCTTTGTCAGATTGTCTTCTGCTTTTCTACATGTGGCAAGACCACTGTAATCTGTTCTCTTTCATCTTCTCTGAAATTAGGTTTACTTGGGCTTCTGCTCTGATGTCTTTGTTTTTCATCTGTCTCATAGTGTGCATCCTACTACCTGTCTCGGGTACTTCCTCTCCATCACCTCTAGCTTCCACAATTGTTCTGCCTTCACTGCTCAACTTCCTGCACTATACAGTAGTACTGGTCTCACCATTGTTTTGTACACAGTTTTTGTCAGCTTCTTTTGTAGTGTTGTCTCACACACTACCTCTGACTCTCACACACTACCTCTGACACTCTGTGCTAGTTGGCTGCTGGCCTTCTGATTCTATCTTTGACCTCCTCATTCTGATTTTTCTTCTCCTCAACTAGTGCTCCTAGATAATTGAAGCTGTTAACCTGTGCCACTATTTCCCCTTCTATCTCAATTCTCAGCTTCTTCTTATTTTCCTCATTTGCTGCCATTACAGCTGTCTTTTCTGTACTCAATTTTATCCTGTACACCTTCAGTTTTGTGTTCCATTCCCCTATCATTTGTTGAAGTTCTTGCTCAGAGTCTGCTTGTAATGCCACATCTTCTGCATACAGCCACTTTGTTGATATGTCTCTTCCAACCTGTTAGCTAATGTAGTCCATTACCAGTATGAATGGCAGTAGGCTCAAAGCTGAACCCTGATACATACACACTCCCCCTGAGAATGTCTCTTTAAGTCCAAACACTGTTTATACTTTTGTCATTGGGTCATTGCACATAGCCTGCACTAATTTTACCAATGCTTCTGGGAATTAAGACCATTGCAGGACTCCCCAAATATGCTTTCATATGCTTTCTGCAAGTCTAAGTAATACCAGTTTGGATTCTTTCTTCATCTCTAGCTTCTTATCAACTATATGTCTCAATACAAACATCAGGTCAGTTGTGTTGTATCCTGAGCTCTTTCTGAAATATTCTTCTCCCAGTTTGCTTTCTACTACTCTGCATATTCATTTATCAGTCACCTTCTCCAAAACTGACATGCAGTGTGACAGGAGTTTTATGCCTCTGTAATGCCCACAGTAATATATTATTTGTACAGTTATAATCCACTGTTGCCTCAGTTAGCCATTAACTCTACACAAATTTAGACTTGATCATTTCTTTTTTTTTTCAATAATTTTTATTTTCATTTTGCATTTACAAAAGACACAAACATTGTCATATTTAAAACATGACCATAAGAGAAAGTTATACATTATAGTCAATATAGAAACATGAAGGTCATATAACAAACCTATTTACACTATATACATAGATGCTTTCTCAGACAAGTTTAAACAATATAAAGACAGCATATACATTAATGTTTGCAATACCATATTTTGTTGTGAGTTTGTGGATATATTGCTAGGTTCCCTTATAACAAGTTACTCTATAGTGTGCATGATGTTTTATGCTAGTATTTTATTAAAGGTTTGTTCCCAAGTTGCTCAAGTTTTGCTATTTTTGTTTCTGTTATCCATTACTATTTTGTGAGCTAATAGATGTTTAATAGCCACTTTCTTAAAACCCTTCTAAGAGATTTTCATAGAGTCTATCCATTTGAGGGCTATATATAGTTTCATTAATGAGAATATGGTTGTAAGTGAGTTTGCTTGTTTTACTGAGAAGTTAGATGGGCGAATATTTAATATGGTAAATTCCCATGAAAGTGTTGATGATTGATATTCCGCTTTTTGTAATTGCAATTTCAGTGAATTCCAGAGTTTATAGACGCATTTGCAACTCCAAAATATATGCATTAAGTCTGCTATCTGATCCTTGCAGTGTGGACAGTATGGTGATTTTGTTGCATTGAATTTGTGTAGTAATGCAGGTGTGAAATATGCATTATTTATCATAAGCTGTGTGTACAACATTTTTTTAAGGGGCATGCTTTTCAGTGTTAGGTTAATTGCATTTTGTATCTGGTGGTCATCCAAAGATGGTTGCATTTTCTTCCAAAAGCTAGAGAAAAGGGGGTCTTTCTGGAATTTGATTTCCCCTATCATTTTGTATGAGTTTGGTATTTGATTTCCCCTATCATTTTGTACGAGTTTGTTATAGTTTTCTTTGTCATGAGGATAGTCTTCCAGAGCAGAGTGCATTTTTTCATGTCACTGTCAGGTATGGTAGGGTTTTGGAGGTAACTGGAACACATCTCTTTGATTTGTTTAAGCATTATGACATAAGACTTAGGTAGATTCGGATTATTTCTCATTTCTTGGATAGTACAATTAAGTAGTGGGTAGATATCTTGTATTCTTTTTTCTTTTAATCGGGGAAAGGAATCTAAATCTAGCATCTTGTTATTTATTTTTAAATTAGGATTTTTATGGAGGGGTTGTAATGTTATCAGAGCTTGCCCCAGGTTTAAGGAATTAAATAACTTTTGTGTTATGTTTATAGAAATTTTCAGAGGGTCTATAATTTTGTGTGCTTGTAGATCTATTTTGTTCAAAAAGGAAAGTCCTTTGGGATTGATGCCTAGTGATTTGATGCATCTGTAGTATATTATCACACATGACGGTGATCAAGTTTTTGCTGACAGGTTATACTCTGCTATTCTCAGTATTCTGTTTGTGTGGAGAATAGAGTAATAAGTTTTAAAATCTGGTAGGTTCAGACCCCCTTTGTTTCTGGGGAGTGTTAGTTTCTGGTACGAGATTCTGGTCTTTTTAGGATCCCATATACATTTTGCTAGGGGGGTATGAATTTGTTTAAAGAATTTATTATGTACAGGTATTTGTGATGTCATAAATATATATGTTAGCCTAGGTAGTATGTTCATTTTAATTATTGAGACTTTGGTCAGAAATGGAAGCTTAAGATTGTTCTACCTTGTACAGTCTTGCATAATGCTTTGCCATTTAAGAGTTATGTTATGTTGGTACAATTCCTTATTGTTTTGAAAAAAAGTGATTCCCAGGCATTTAATTTCATCCTTTATTTTTATGGTGTCTTAAAGGGGTATCAATGAAATAAGCCTGTTTGGCCTCAAAAGGAAGATACTAGTTTTATTAAGGTTTAGTTTGTAATTAGACATATAGGAACATTGTTCAATTGCATTTATTTATTTTGGTCATATCAGAGTTTGGTGTAGTGAAATATATATTTAAATCATCTGCGAAAGCGGAAAGATATATTTTGAGGTTATGTATTGAGGGGGGATTATGATAAGCATTTTGTTTAATATATAAAAACAGTGGTTCTAAGTATAAGTTAAATAGAAAAGGTGATAGTGGGCATCCTTGCCTTGTTCCATTTTTTATCAAAATTCTATTTGACCATGTTTTATTTATGTAAAGAGATATATAGGGATTACTATAGAGAATTTGAATAATCTGTACAAAGTTGTTAGGTATGTCAAAATAAGGTAATGTTTGAAGTAAGAATTCTAGGTTGACCCTATCAAATGCCTTGTGGGCATCTACTACCATTGCGTAAATGTTAATGTTCTTCTGATTTGCAAAAGATATCAATACATCCACTGTTAGCGTGTTATCACTGGTCTGTCTATGTGGTGTGAACCCGGATTGTTCTGGAGAAATTATTTTATCTATTAGGTTTTTTAATCTGTTTGCGAGTATCGAAGTTAGGATCTTTGTATCTATATTTAAAAGGGAGACGGGTCTATAACTATCTGGGTTTTTGGGATCTGCATGTTCTTTTAATATGAAAATAGTTTTGGAGGTGTTAAAGTGAATATCATTTATGTTATTATTTATTATATAGTTCAGCACATGATATAGTACTTTAGCAATAAGGGGAGTGAAAGATTTGTAAAACTCTGAAGTAAGTCCATCCAGTCCTGGGGCCTTGTGTGATTTCAAGTGTTTAATTGTTGTGATTATCTCATTAATAAAAATATGTTCCATTAAATTTTTTTGTTGTTCTAAGTTTAGTTTAAGAAATTTTAATTTTTGAAGAAAAAGAGTCCTTTCTTCCCTAGAGGCTTGTAATGTCTGTTCTCCATATATTTGAGAGTATATTTGCTCGAATACTTTGATAATTTCTTCATTTCTTACATAGCTTTTGTCTCTGTAATTTATTTCTACTATATTTGAGGTGATTTTATGTTGCCAAATAATTCTGGTCAAAGCTCTGGAGGGAATTTGTGCTTCTTCTGCATAACTGGCTAACATTCTTGCCTCATAAAAATATAGATTTCTGTTCTCTAACATATACAGGTTTCTTTGCGTTTTTAGGAGATCAACTTCCGTTTGATTATTAAGGTAATTTAGTAATTCTCTTTCAAGTTGTTCTATCTTCTCTTTCATGGTGTGTTCTTCTTTTAGTCGTATTTTTTTATAATATGCTGCTTTTTTGATGAGTAGTCCTCTGATTTGTGCTTTGGCTGCCACCCATTCTATATCCATTGGGATTTGTGAGGTGGGGACATTTGCAAGGAATGTTTTTAATATGTCCTCAATTTCTTTTATTATATCTGTATTGATAAGCAGATTAGGATTTAAAGACCAGTTGTGACCTCTATCTGCTAGGTACCGTCTTTTGTCCCAGTTGATATTCAATGTAACTTTGGAATGGTCCGAGAAAAATCTGGTATGTATGACTATTGAGGGATCTATGTTTATAAGTATGTCCGAGATTAAAAAGTAGTCTATTCTTGACTACATCTTGTGGCATTGGGAATAGAACGTGAACTTCCTAGTTGTATTGCCATTATTCCCATACTTGAAGGGGTCATACGGTTTAAAACCTTGTTTAAATTAATTTAGAGCTATTGTAGCTTGTTTATTATGAGATCTGGTCGGGTTAGAGTTGTCCTTTTCTGGGTTTTGATATGTGTTCCAGTTACTTCCAATTATTATATAGTGATCTTTAATTTGGTTTAAGATTGGGTAAAGTGACATAATAAAGTGATGTTGGTTGTCACAGGATGCATATATATTAAGCACCATTATGGGATTTAGTAATATTGGGTTGATGAAAATTACTTAACACCACCTTCCCTCTTTATCAGTCTCAGTTTCAAGTATTTTATCTTGAAATTGATTTTTGATTATTATTGCTACACCAGCACTGCTAGTCTTACCCACTGATGCTATAATTTGTCTTATCCAATTCTTTTTACCAATATCTGACCATTGCTCTGTAGTTAAATGCATTTCTTGTATCGGCTTTGGATTTCAAGGTAAGGTGCAGAAACAATTTTCTTTTTTCTTTATTTTGGAGTTCTTTAACATTCCATGTCTCAGTTTCCCACATTTATGTGTTAAAAATGTTTGTTATGCCTGATGTATGTGTTAACTTGTATTTATGATTTTTGTATGTGTTGCTGTAGAGTATTTTTAGAAAGCATCAAACTATTCTCGTCCCCTCCCTGTGCCTAACCACCATATCCCTGGACCATAAATAACTGGGGGAATATAATGAGAATTTGTTGTATACTATAAATTTCCCTCTGTTTTTAAGTTGTGTATTATCTTTGTGTATAGGAATAAAACATGGTATCCCCCTTATGTTACTATATACAATACAGACAAAGCTTACCAAACTAGTTCCCTAAAAAAGCACTGCTACATCATATCCCTAGTCTCTTGCTTTAACCTATATACAATTACAGTAATGTGTAAAGATAGCTTATAACTTTTTAATTTATGACTTAATCCTTCGGATAAAACATTTTGTGAACAGCCCGTTAGTATTCAAATCCTCGGTTAGATAAAACAAGATACCCAACAATATACCATGCCTTTTAAACTACGGTTGTCTTGATCACGTATTTCTTCTTCTTAAATTTCTCTTTCCCTCATTCTCTGTTATACTAAAGAACTTCCCTATTTTAGTTGTTATTCAGATTATTGTAACAGCCTGATATGCCCACAAATTAGGTTATTGGCAACTACAGATAGAAGTAAGAATGTGAGGGAAAGAGTTAAAAAAATGTTTTCAATATATATTTTGTTACCATCTACATATTTAGGTTATAATCATGCTTTCTGCAGCTAAACAGAAAGAAAAAAGTCAATATTAGTATGATCAGGTATTCTCTCTTTTCTATTTGATATATCAGGATAGTTTGTTTAGATTTTAATAAAATATTTTTGTTTCATTTTTATGATGGATAGGGCATATACTTTTATGTGTATTTCATATATATGGTTTTGTTGTACTATTTTGTGTGTTTTATTTGTTTTATATATTAATATTGTCAGGTGGATGTTGCCTAATTAATGTGCTGCTGATATTTAACTGTGGCTTGAGATTGAGTCACTTATTTTATATATTTTATCCTTTTATCATTAAATAATTTTGGTTTTGTATACATCGTGGTGGCTGTGTCCAGTTTTTCTTCTCTGAATATTCCTCTCTTTTGGGACGTACACCTTTGGAAAGTAGCCGCACTTTGTGTTTCTCTTTTCTAAAGTGTTTTTATTGAGATTCTCTCAGTTATCTTGATCAGACAACAGTATTTCTGTCAAACAACCTTTAAGTAAGCAGACTCAGACAGTCTCTCATCCAGTAGTTTAGGCTGGATTCTGCATAATTAGTCTTAATAAGAGAGTTAAAGCCTCAGTGATTGTTTTAATGAAACAGTACCTTAGACATCAGATTCTTGTTATGCAGGTTTCTGGTCATCTTCTCAGTCAGGTTTTATCTTTTTAGTTGGTTTTAATCAATTTTTGCATTTTGAAGACAATATTCATTTCCTAGCCTTACTGTGTCTTCATTACAGGTCATTTTGGATTTGCAATGGAGCCTTTTGAGCTGGAAGGGGGAATGAATTTACATACCAGATTCCCAGGAAGTGGAGCTCATTCATAAGGCGCTCATCGGAAATGGCAGTTGTATTTTAGTTCGTACCTGGTTTTCTTTTACATTTCCTGTGTTCCTCATGGCTCCCACCATCGTTTTAAGGGCCTAGAAAGTAAGGGGAGGCTCTCAGAGTTGGTATCCCATCCAAAATGCTCACAATTCAGACGATTTTTCACTCGAATCGTTTTCCGTTTCTGGATGTTTTATTTAGTTTCTGAAGGTGGAATCTGCTTAAAAATGGCTAGAAATGTTTATTTTGTTTCTTTGGGGCCAGCAACCATGTATTTACCCTCTTTTACAGTGAAAATGAGAAAGTTTGGGTATTTCATCTGGAATTTAATTTTCTTTTCTATTAGAAATGTGCAGTATGGAGACAGAAGTTGTCTTGCTTGCCTTATCTGGATGAGCAGGTCTTGAGCCAAAGAAATTTTATTACCATTCCAGGTGAGTGTCCCTTTCTTTTTAGCTGCAAAAAGTATTTTATTTACATCCTGGTAGTTTAAGATTTTAATATAGACAGGTCTTGGTCTCAGAGGAGATTGCATTTCTCTCAGGGCTCTATGAGCCCTCTCTATGATCACATGTTGTCTTTCTTCAGGTTCATCCAGCAGGGATTTAAAGATGTTTTTAATGGTTGGTATTAAGTTGTTATGAGTCACACTTTCAAGTATTCCCTTTATGATAATACTGTTTCTCCGAGCTCTTCCTTCAAGGTCTATTATTTTTGCTCGTATGCTTTTCGGCTCTTTGTCATGGGAATCAGTTCTCTGCACTATAGAGACCATTTTTATTTAATTTTCAAGTATTTTTGCCTCTGATCTTTCAACTCTGGTTAATATTTCATTAAGTGAATCTCTGAATGTTTGAAACTGTAAGGTTAGATCCTGTATTTCTTGCTACATAGGTAGTAATGCTGTTTTAATGTCTTCCAGGCTAGCTGGCTGGTCTGTGCTGGTTTGACTTGTAGATTTAATGTTATCTGGCTGTTTATTTGTCCTTTGTCTCTTTGGAGTTGTGTCCTTAGCTGGTGAGGTTAGAACCGAGAATTCGGTCTTAGTTGTCAGAGTCTCCATATTATTTTCTTCTTTCGACATCTTGCAACTAGGAGAGTTTTCAGATTTTATGTGTAACCGCAGGGCCTCAGTATCACAGTTCTAGTTGTCTGACAAAATCTTGGTTAATCCTGTCATATTTAAAAGGAATTTGTTGCTGTTTTCCCTTCCTTTGATTGCTGTTTGTTATCAGAAATAGATAGTTAGTCTTATTTCTGTGTTTTTGTGTTCTGTGTTGTCTCCTGGGTTTATTTAATCCAGGTATTTCAAAGACCTAGGTATTGGCAGTGCTCACATATCAGCAGACATCTTGAACTCCTAGACTTGATCATTTCTGATATCATGCACAGAGTTTAGAAGACTAAGACTACAAGCTGTTAACAAGCTTCTTCCTTTTGTGCAAGGTTTGATTCTTTCAGACTCTGTTTGCTTCCTGTGTGACCTTGCACATGTATCCTAACCAGACAGTACTTTTGGGAAAACTACAATAATGCATATTATAGAACACAATATGATTCTGTAATGGTATTATAGTGGAAGATAATACCCAGTTTCAATCTAGTTGATTGTTTATGTGAGCTTAAAAAATTTACAAGGAAAATTAATCTAAGTATATTTTTTAACAACAAACTAGTTTCAAATGAGCTCACAAACAAAGAGGGAGGTGACAATCAGACCAAGAATAAGAGTTGATGTTTTTGAGAAGATTGTAGCTAAGGAAATATGCACTGACAAATTCTCAGGTCAGAGTATTTCTGATAGATGGAAGAATATCTAGTATAGTATATGATTATCTAAAAGTCAAGTTTCCAACTTTGCCTAGTTTTATAGGAATACATTTAGACCTATTGTGTCTGGTAAATATTCAAAAACTATACAGATATTAAACTTAGTCACCATTGATGTGATTGATTTGTTCTCCAGCATTCCCAAAAATGAGGGACTGGAAGCATTTTGTAACAGCATAAACAAATACATGAGTTTGACATGGGATGAGACTTGTCTTATGATGGAACTTATGACTATGGTTTTGGATAATAACTTCATACACTTTGAGGGAGAACATTTTAAACAGATATGAGGTGTAGCAATGGGAGCAGCTTGTGCTCCCATATTCATCAATTTGGTTATGGTTGACTGGGAGGAATCTCATTTATTTCTTGAAATTCACATACAATATGAGTAATGAGGGAATAGCCTACTTGGATACTTACATATATGTACATAATGACAATTTAAGATCCACTCTGATGACTATTTGGCATATGATAGTTTTCATCCTACCAAATTAAAACAGAATATATGATCAAATTTATTACAAAATTGTTTAACAGGTGTAGTTAATAACAAGGAATTAAATTCTAATGCTAAGAAAAATAACAGAACCTTACATCAAAAATCATTCATCTTAACATATAATCCAATGTCTGACAAAATTGTGGAAACTATCAACAAGTTTTGGTTTTTATTAGATTCTGAACCTAACTTGGAGAAAATAGTAGGAAAAAGACCAGGGGTGGTATATAAAATGGGAGACAATATCAAGAAACTTCTTGAACATAATTTTTATGACCAGCAGAATTTTAGGAATCATAACAAAAGGAACCACATTTTTGATGGTACCAGGAAGTGTGGCATGTGTAATCAGTGCAAACACATTTTAGACACACACAAATTAAGTATTTTCAACAATTATACTACAGTAATCAACACTAGAATGGTGATTTACATCGCCAAATGTGGAGCATGCCCTAGCTATTATGTTGGAAAAACAGAAAGGAATTTTAAAAAGAGAATTTATGACAATATTTATAGTATATCTAGAAAAGATAGTAGCAATGCACTATCTAGACATGTGGAAAAAATGGGGGCCGAACATGAGTTCAAATTTGGGATTTTGGATATTATCTATAACAATCCCAAAGGAGGGGACCCAAAGAAACTATTAAGTTTCAAGGAAGTTTGGTGGCAACTTTATCTCAATGCAGCAAACTTTCCAGGTTTAAATGAATTCATTTCATGCAAACCCATCCTTGAATTTGATCTCAGATAACATAATCAATTGTAATCCCAATATACATTGAACACTTATTTATATTCATTTTTATTTTTATTTTTATATACATCTATTTTTTTTTTACTTATTTATTTATTCATTTATTTATTTATTAAAATTGTTGTCAATGAATTTATCAAAACTGTCACATAAATGCACCTATTTAAACAATACAAAACACATATATGGGGTATGTATAGATACTGTTTTAATTTATTAGTACTGCAACATTCCAAGTATTTTCAAATAGATTTTGAACAAGTTTTATTCAATTTATATTCAATTTTAATTTTAGGTTTTGATTGCTTAATAAATATATTTTATTTCCTTGGCATATTAGTATTACAGCAGTTAGTCATTTTATTAATTCTTACATACAGTTATCATCATTTTTACTAGGTTATTGTCATGTAATTTATTATGAGTAACATTCATTTAGCAGAATATGAAGAAGTTACGAAACGTAGCTGTATTTCTTTAAGGAAGGAGTAGCAGTCAATGTATTTTTTGGCGTATTTTTTTGGCGCCAACGTTTGTATTTAAATAATGTTTTTTACCAATGAAAGGATGTTCTGATGAAATCTGTTTTATGAGTGAAAGTGCTTAACATCCAGTTTGTATTTTTATCAATTGTAATAAATCTGTTCTTTTGGGAAAACTAGGCTTGGCTCCTCAATGATCTTTTCATTCCCATGCCTATTAACTACTTATAAAAAATACAACAGTCTTTTATCAGATAATCTTGCACTTCTCATACAAGTATCTAGTGATTCTTTTACCCTTTCAGTTTTAGAGAAAAATGCATGCATTGCTATGGAAGATTCTGCTGCATCTTGCAATATGCCTGCCTCTGTCTCAGTACCGTAACAGGTACAACCATGCAAATTCTGAAGGTAATGCTACTCAGTGCTAGAAGTCTAAACCATAAAATGCACTCTCTTGAGGAACTCCTAAAAATGGAGAACATCGATATCTTTGCAGTAAGTGAGACCTGGTTCAAGGCTCCAGAGAGCACTTCTGCAATACCAGGCTACAACTCTTACCACACTTTTTGGCCGCCAAACCAGGACCGAAGCACTAAAGGTGGAGGAGTGTCCATATTCACCAAGGATATTCACACCACCAGGCTAGTTGCCCAACACAATGCATCTGAAATTCTCCAGGTGCAACTAACACTAGGTAAGACTGCAAACCAAATTGTAGCTTGCTACAGATCCCCCACCATGCCCCAAGATTCTCACTACACCTTTCTAAACATACTGGAAAATATTAAGATACAACCAAACACCCTAATACTGGGTGATTTCAACTACCCTGCCATTAACTGGGAAAACTACTCATGTACCAACACCTTTGCCCAACGGTTCTTGGAATTCATAAATTCCAACTCTCTGGATCAACTAATCCATAGTCCCACCAGGGGCTCCAATATCCTAGACCTGGTCATTACCAACATGGGAAAATCAATGCTCCACACCTATTGTCACCCCCTTGTTGGTCAGGTCTGACCATAAGCTAATTACCCTTAACATCTACATCTCATCCCCACCCCCCAGTAAGGAAACCTCCATAAAAAACTTCTCCAAAGCCAGCGTCATACAACTCAACTGAGAAGTGACAAACTTCATGACACCCATGCAGACGGGAACTGAAAGTTCGACTGCTGAATCCTGCACTAAGGCACTATATGAGCACATCCACTCATGCATGAATCGTGCCATCCCAAATAGAACCAAGATGCTTGCCTCCAAAAAAAAGAAGCCAATCTGGTGATCCCCTGCCATAAACAAACTTTACAACAAGAGGAAGAAACTGTTGCAGAAAAGAGGAAAATGCCGGGATGCAAAAAACTCCCTTACCAGCCTCAGTAAGAAGCTGAGATCCCTCATAAAATCCTCTAAAGCTAGTTATGAAAATCAAATTGCCAAAGATTCCAAAGACAACCACAAGGCATTCTATAACTATGTCAAGAATCTAAATAGCAATGCTCAGATCTGCTCTGAGCTACAACAGAATGGCATTAAATATACTGATCCCAAGGATATTGCCAATATCCTAGCAGATCAATTCAGTGCCAACTTCACCCGCCTCTCACCCCCTAAATGGCCCATCTCAATACCGGAAGATTGCCAAATTCTGGTAATAACGGCCACACAGGTAAAAAACGCACTCTCCAAAGCTAAGAATACAGCATCCATGGGACTAGATGACATCCTGGGCTGTGTATTACATGAACTACAAAATGAACTGGCACCTCACCTAAGTGTCATGTTTAATCATAGCCTCACCTCAAGCTTCATGCCCACTGAGTGGTGCACAGCTACAGTTATCCCACTCCACAAGGGGAGATCCACCTTGGATCCCAGGAACTACTGCCCCATCAGTCTGATGAGCCTGATCTGCAAGGCCATAGAATGTATTATTATGGAACTTATAAACAAAGACATTGGCAACCTTCAAACACTGGACCTCACCCAGTTTGGGTTCGTGAAGGGCTAATCTTGTCTCCTGAACCTGATTGACTTCTTTGAATCAGTCTCAAGAGCCGTGGATGAGGATAAGATGGTCCACACAGCCTATCTGGACCTCGCCAAGACCTTTGACACCATCCCCCACTCATAGATAGACTTACTAAACTGGGCATTAATCACTACATCACTCGATGGGTTACCAACTGTCTTACTGACAGAACCCACACTGTAAAAGTAGCCGACTCCAAATCCAGCTCCAGACAAGTTACAAGTGGAGTACCAAAGGACTGCTCTTGTTTGGCATCTACTTCTCTGACGTACAGGCCAACACTAAGGGACTCTGGCTAACAAAGTCCACAGATGACTTCAAACTGGGAGCCATTATTGAATCCCCAAATGATGTGGATAGTCTACAACAAAAGGGCCACACAGAAACAGATGCTTGGTGCCAGAGCCAAGGGCTCAAGCTCAGTGCCATGAAATGTATAGTTATCCCCTTTGGGAAAAAACATGTACCCGTGAATTGCCACATAGGTGGCAGTACAGTAAACACCAAAAGTGTTATAAGAGATTTAGGGACACAGGTGGACAGTGGTCTCACCTTCGATGACCACATCGCCACAATAGTCAGGAAATCCTTCTATGTGGCACACCTCATCACTAAGGGCTTTTCATCTGGAAAAAAGTCAGTCATTGTCCCACTGTACTCATCCCTTATTAGACCCACTATAGAATACAATGCCCCATTTGGTATGTACCTCTCAAGACATCTGCAACAACTGGAAAGGCTGCAGAAATACCTCACTAAAAGAATCACAGGCCTGAAGCAGATGCCCTACGCTGACTGCCTTAAAAAACTCCAGCTATACTCTGTCGCATATCATCTACTCAAAGGCAATCTCTGCTTAACATACAAGGCCATGTCAAACCCAAAAGCTGTTGGACATGCTACACTTAAAAAAATCCCAATCCCTCAGAGCCACACGCTCCAGAGATCTAAACCTTGTCATCTCAATAAACAAAACATGCTGGAGGGATAGGTTCCTGACCCAGAGACTCCCCAGACTCTGAAATAGACTGCCCATACATGTCAAGCAGAGCACCTCTTTGGCCCTCTTCAAAAGGAACCTTGACAATTGGACGGGAGAAAGGAAAATCACCCCAGGGATCACATCAGTCACCCTGCTAGACAGGGGTCCAGGGAAGTAAATAATGTGGGAAGAAATAGCCAGGGAATTGTTACGGCTAGGCTTATATAGGCCCTAGGGCTGATAGCCTAGTACCAACCTATGAACCTATGACTGCTAACTTGCATCTCATCACCAATTTAAGGTTTTCAGTGTTACAGGTTTGAAATTCATTAATCATTTCAAAGCAATTAGCTACAGTTTATTTATTTTTTTTACTTCAGAGCTTCAAGTTTTCAATTCAGTTTTCAGAACAGCTTCAAATGCATTGATAATTGTAAAGACATTTTGATCTAAAAAAATGAAAAAAAAAATGTGTCTGACAGATTGGTAGTTTAGCAGTACAAAAAGCACAAATCAAAAAAATTAATTGTACACAAGTGTGAAATTCATGATAAAAAAGTCATATCTGAAAGGACTTTTAACATCGCTTGTTTCAATGTTAATAATGAAAAAAATACAAAATCTAAACAGTACTTATTGTTATACCAAACACTGAAAAGCAAGACTTCCCATTTCACATGACTGTGATATCACAGAGGCATATTTGGGCAGGAAGAATTGTAGACTGAAGGTAACAAAGAAGTTCCAAAAAAGTAACCTTTAGTTGAAATGTAGCATTATGTATGACACTGTGTTTTACATATAAATGAACATAAAAAACATGTGTGTGTATGTGTGTGTGTGTGTGTGTGTGTGTGTGTGTGTGTGTGTGTGTGTGTGTGTGTGTGTGTATATATATATATATATATATATATATATATATATATATATACATACATACACGCACACATACACACACCATGCATTCAGCAACAGATACATTATTTTGTTGACACTTAAAAGTAGCTTGTATTTGTTTACTTATATAATTATTTGTTCATTTTATTTATTTTGTTAACCAGGGCATAACTCTGATCCAGAGGAAAACTACATTCAGATTCATCCCAGGAATCTTATATCTTGTTTCTCTGAACATAGATATTGAAATGTTGATGTTTCATTTTGTAGGTATAGAAATGTCACTTGGTGAACTTAATGCTTTTTCTGAAGTCAGCTTGCTTGGAGTATTGGAAGAAGGTAAACTTTTAACATTTTCTCATTTCCTGCTAGGGTTGCAGGAGAGGTAGTATATTTAGGTATTGGTGATAAGGCACAACCACAATATTGTGTGGTACAGGGGATGGAGAACCCCTGCAGAAGTGATGCTATTGAAGTTTTGGGCCAGTATTTCATTATGCAACATTTATGCTTTATGACATGTTAGATTTTAGACATTTATTTTACACTGCCTTGAGTCATGACATAGTGGATATAGTGCACATGTTCATATATGCAACACCATATTCAGCGTATAATTTTAGGGTCCCATATGATATGTTGTTAAAACTGAACAGCATGCATTTTGACTAAGCTGATGTTGGAATCATGCTTGATTCTTGCAGTCAAAATTAAAGGGTGTATATATGATTTTAACAGACAATTTGAAATAATCTAGGTTTTCAACAGAGAGGAAGCATTATCAGGTACTAGGCATGGAAACACTGAACAAATACGCATATTATTCACAAAAACTGTAAACACTAATATTCCTATGGTGGAACTCCAAGTGACACCACACCAGGTAGAGGAAAAGTACTTATCACATATAATGATTTGTGTACATTTTTATGGTAGCTTTGGAATCAGTTAATATAATGCCAGTCAAACCCAATAATGGTAATGACAGCAACAGATGCTATGTCTACTCATTCAATAGTCTGAAAACCATTCTGAGGATGGGAGGTTGGGTTATGTTGAAGTACATACGATATTTTGTTTACTTAATGCTTCTTCTAGAAGTATGACCAACACAAAGGGATAGCTATTGGCCTGAAGTTGTTTGAATCAACTGTAGAACCTCCCTTACAGAATAGAATGATTATTTCATTTTTTTTATTTTGCAGATTATGAGAATATAGCTATCATTTATGCTATAGCTGAATAATTAGCAACTGGGAGTGCAGGGGATTCTGCTCCATACTGTATGAACATTCGTATCATTCTGGAATTCTGCACCCTGCTGTATGAACATTTGTATCATTCTGGGATTCTGCTCCATACTGTATTAACATTTTTATCATTCTGGGATTCTGCACCATGCTGTATGAACATTTGTATCATTCTGGGATTCTGCTCTATACTGTATTAACATTTTTTTTCATTCTGGGATTCTGCTCCATACTGTATGAACATTTGTATCATTCTGAGATTCTGCTCCATACTGTATTAACATTTTTATCATTCTGGGATTCTGCACCATGCTGTATACACATTTGTATCATTCTGGGATTCTGCACCATGCTGTATGAACATTTGTATCATTCTGGGATTCTGCACCATGCTGTATAAACATTTGTATCATTCTGGGATTCTGCACCATGCTGTATGACATTTGTATCATTCTGGGATTCTGCACCATTCTGTATGAACATTTGAATCATTCTGGGATTCTGCACTATGCTGTATGAATATTTGTATAATTCTGGGATTCTGCACCATGCTGTACGAACATTTGTATCATTCTGGGATTCTGCTCTGTACTGTATGAACATTTGTATCATTTTGGGATTCTGCACCATGCTGTATGAATATTTGTATCACTCTGGGATTCTACACCATGTTGAATGAACATTTGTATCATTCTGCAATTCTGCTCTAAAGTATGAACAGTTGTATCATTCTGGGATTCTGCTCCATACTGTATGAACATTTGTATCATTCTGGGATTCTGCACCATGCTGTATGAACATTTGTATCATTCTGGGATTCTGCACCATGCTGTATGAACATTTGTATCATTCTGGGATTCTGCACCATGCTGTATGAACATTTGTATCATTCTGGGATTCTGCACCATGCTGTATGAACATTTGTATCATTCCAAATTCTGCTCTATACTGTATGAACATTCAAATAATTCTACCAGTGAGTCTGGGGAATGAGAAAGTAACAAATATTGGGTGTAGTGAGGAATAAATAGAGTTTTGCATGGGAGGGGTTGAGATGATACAGAATTGGGATGATTAGTCAGGTTTGGTATGGCAGGATAATTTTGGAAGATGATGGAGGATAACTAAGTTATGGTTAGAACAGGCTGACTGGATTAAAGGATAGAAGAGAAGGACTGGCCAGGGTTAAGAAGTTTTTTGATGCTGAGTTTATAAGATTTTGAATGTTTTTATTTATTTTATAGTCAGCTGAAGATCCTGCATGTTTAATCTTAAACTCTAGCTTGACTATGTTTTTCTCTAGTTTTTTACTAATTGGTTTGTCTTTCTGACCCTTTTACTCTCTCGAAAAAGGGACCATCACTGCTTCACATTGTGCAACATCATATCGTTCCCACTGCATTTTATTCTGCAAACTCCTTCATCAGGAATATTTGTCTTTCCTTGCCAGGAATTTAAAATTCACAGACCTCTCCAAAATGTTCCAGTCAACAACATTTTCATTAGCTCAGTTTAGCAAACTTATAAATCATTAGGAAGTGGAGATAGCCAAATGGGTGTCTTTCATTTGCTATTGAGTCTTTTGACAAGTTGTTGCTGACTCCAACACTGCAGTCATTTGGTTTTATGGGAGGCTCACCTCTGCATTGTCTGTCTCATCATATCAGCATGTCATGTTTTTGACTATGGTGAAAATTAAGAGGTAGTCCATATACATGCTTGTGTTTTTGAAGGCAATTGTAAGTTGCTAAAAGCTGTAGTCCTTGCTTGTCTTAGACATGTAACAACCTAAGATCTGATAATAAATAAGCAGTGTACAGGAGGCAAAGCCCTCCCCCCAGCGCACAAACATGGAGAGTGGGAGTTGACATCAATGCAATAAACTTGTTTTGTAAGTCATGTGGGGGAATATAATAAAGCCTACATGGACTTTTTTCCATGTAGGCATTATGGCACACTGCCTACATGAAAGTAAGCCGGTCTGCAATCCAGTAAACAGATCTGGGTGGCACGCATGCACGTGCCACTATGGAAGTATCCATGGCATACAAAATCACCTCATAAGCAGGTGAGTTGTATGCAAATGAGGGAGTTAGAGTGATCCAGCAAGCAGATAGGCAGTCCTGCAAACCCCATGTCGATGTCCATAGTGTACATGGAAAAATTCTGTGTACAGGAATTTAAACAGAAAACAGGGGCTGCAAAAGTGCAGTTTGATGGACAGAAATAGGATAGCAGACACAGATATGTGCAAAATTATCCACAGTGTGTCCAAAACCATATGGGAAGTACTTTAAAATAATATATTTTTGGTTTAATGATCTGTGTATGTGTGAGTGGTGTGTCGCAGTGTGCAAACATGCTGATATAAAAAAAAAAAAAGTTGTAAAAAAACAAATTTAGTAGTATGTGACAGTAATGTATTATAGGATCCTGCGTGGAGTATCTACAGTGGTGGAGTGTGCTGTTGCCACTGAGGCATGGCCTGGAATCATGTAGTTTTGTGGTTGTGTGCACAGATCCCTATGCAAATTAGGTGGGGTTATTGAATAGAACAAATGGGTATCCGTGTCCACAGATCCCATCTGTGTAGGCACAGATCCATGTTGGTGTACAGAGACATCAAGGGGGGGGGTGTCTGAGGACTTGTAAGCTCATTGGTGCTTAGCTGCACCTGTTTGCATGGCATGCTGCTGAGTTCAGCAGAGGCATGTGTACACTGGCTGTTAAGCTTTGTTTACCTTCAGGGCTCGTGTTTCAGCATGTTTACTCGGCACACCGCCATGCTGAGCATGGCCTTTCATGGAGGTGTGTGCAGTAACTGCTGAGCATTGTTTACCTTTGCAGTGCCTGTTTGTATGTTGCCCTGCTGTGCTCAGGAAGGGTGTGTGTGCACTGGCAGCTACGCCTTGTTTATATTCAGGTTGCGTGTTTGTGTGGCATGGCACAGTGCTGAGCAAGGAAGGCTGTCCAAAAAGAAAAAAAAAATTGGCTGAGAAAGCAATGGTATATTAATTACTGATGGGATGACCTATGTTTCAATTAAACTAGGGCCATTAACAGTCCATAATGATGTACTTGGCAGGTAGAATCCATCATAGTTAGCCAATCACATAGGCTGCACCTACAGCAGAGCACTATAAAGGTTGCATATACCCTACAATCTGATTTCACCCCCATACTCTGCAGCAGTGGAGTACAGACTTGAGATTTTTAACTGAAGGAATGCTAGGGGCTGCTGCAGGTCTGCTATATCTGTATGTGTTAGATGCTGAGGTCAATGATGCTGCTGCCGAGGCTGAGAAGGAGAAGAGTGTTCAGGCCCAGGGTAACCTTCCAGGAGCTACACGAGCTGGAGCTTGGAGAGCCCTACAGGATGGACAGGGACATGCTACAAAAACTCACTGAGCTCTGCACCCACAACTCAGACCCAGAGCCAACAGAGGTGAACCCATCCCAGTGGAAACAAAGATATATGTAGCTCTTAGTGTATTAGCTACAGGTACTTTCCAAAAAACAACTAGGACATGGTGGGGGTCTCACAGGCATCAGCATCCAAGGTACTCCACCACTTCCTGGATGCTATGCTACCACATGCCAGTGAGCACATTTATGTTCCTCACACCCCTGAGGGAAGGGCCAGCAGTATATAACACTTCTACCATGTAGCACAATACCCTGAGGTACTGGAAGCCATAGATTGCACTCATGTATACATCATGGGACCACCCAGTGAGGAGGGTAGAATCTACAAAAACCACAAGGGATATCACTCCATCAACTGCCAGGTTGTGTGCAATGCTCAGGGCATTATCATGAATGTGTGTGCTGGCTGCCCTGGCAGTTATCATGACTCCCATATCTGGTATGCATCACAGCTGTACTAGATGTTTGCTAGGGAGGATATCCCGCATGGCCATTTACTGGGGGATGCTAGCTACGCACTTGAACCATGGATGATGACACCCATCAGAAATGCACACACACCCATGGCAGAATGCATTAATGAGGCACACGCACAAACTAGGAATATCATAGAGCATGTGTTTGGGATGCTGAAGTCACGGTTCTGGTGCCTTGATACATCTGGTGGAGCCCTGCAGTACTCTCCAGCAACATGTGCACAGATGTTCACAGTATGTGCCATGCTACACAGTACGATCCTGTGGAAACAGCTGCAGCAGGATCAGCAAAATGAAGGGATACACCACTCCCCACCAGTGTCTAGGTCCCCACTGCCACACCCACAGGGGGATTTGGAGGAGGAAACCCTTGAAGACGTCCCTGTAGGCAGACATAGGCATGCTCAGTATGCCCTGACCTTGGCCAAGAGACAGCGCATAGCAAATGCACTGACAACCTAGGGCCCTAGGGACTGACACATTTCTCCAACTCACATACATATATGGACCTGCTGCATGTATACAGGGGAATATAATGGGCTATTTGGAGAGATGTAACATCCACATGGGAGTACAGATACCCAGTGCAATAGTAGGTGTTCCGTAATATTCACTAGGCCTCATGGTTGGAACATTCACTACAGCAGTCAAGGGAGATGTTAAACAGTGAGGGTCATATGATATTTGCATTGCTTTCTATGCCAGAAGATCATATGCCTGTCAAGCCCCACCCCAACACATCGGTGTTCCTATACATCTGCTGTAACAGTACATCTGTAATGATTTATCAGCAGACCAGTGAATTCCAGGGCTGTGACATAGAACCTGGCCACACGTTCTATGTCTCATGTAATGCAAGCGTGACAATGTATGTCTGTATGCTGTTGATTGTATGAGGAATGACACATCTGTGTCTGTCAGCTGGTGTGGCTCACTAGGCTGGGAACGGTAGCATGGGTGATGCAGTTGATGGTTTGAATTTGGCAGCATCCACATCTTTTGCATGTGAGGTACTTGTATGGTGGTATTCCCACAGGCTGTCATACCCCTCAATCTGTTACTGCAAGAAAGCTGGACAAAGTCAGAGTGAATGGGGAACAAAGGACCAAAGCTGCAGATAGACATTACACATGCTCTGGTGAACCTAGAAGGTGACTAGTATAACAGCAGGTTGCAACAGAACAGAATAGCTGCAGGATGTAAAGGCCATCACTTAAATGTGTCAGTAGTTAGTAAAATTCAGTGACTGCATTATACAATATTAAACCGGAAAACCACAAATGTATGAGAAACAGACCAGACATATGGGGTGAAATGCTTGACATTCTGCAAAAACGTATACAGTGAGAGGTATGTATGCAGACTGTCACCCTGTGTGTGGTGTTACATTATGTACCCCAGTCACATATTAAGTAGACCACACAGCCAGGAAATGCCTTGAACAATTTCAGAGAGATTCTGCCCAGTGAAAACAGGTGCAGCAGCCAATGTCTGCAGCACACAAAATCCCAGACTAGAGTACAGGTAGCTCTGGCCTGGGGTCACCTTTAAGTACTGACAGACCCACTGGGCATGCTCCTAAACTTGGCTTACTTGAGTGCAAGTCTGTTGCCTATTCCTCACAAAGACCTGCTATGTGGACATATGTCTGTACATACAGACAGCTATGTATACATAGCTGTCTGTCCCTATCCCCCTCACACAATTAGTGTATCTATCAGTATGTATCACATATACATATAATACCGATATATATAGCTACATAAATTAGAATGATACATAGACTCTCCACTTATATCTACCTAACACATGTACAAAACGTACATACACAGCAACATTTACAGAGACATCCCTGTTATACACATTTATATCTATGTCAATCTGCCTGTGTGGGAGCTCACCAGGTCTCTGGCTGTGGACAATGTCTGCACTCAGTGATGCCATAGTTGCCACACTGCCCTGTTCAATGTCACCATCCTCTGACTGTCCAATATCTGTGACCTCTGAGAACTGGGTATTTGTGGGCATACTGACTGTGTGCAGTGACAATGGGGGCAGAAAAGGGTTGTCAACCTCTGGGACAGATTCAGCTCCTGTCAACTCCATCTGTGCCTCACTATGGACACCATCTTGAGTCTGATGAGACACTGACATCAGGTTGTGAGGGGGGCAGACTCCAACCCTCCAGTCACCTATGAAAATCAAGACAAAATCAGTACTTTATTACCTGCACTTTTATGTATGGTAAACCACAGAGAATCATACAAATGAGGATCCACAACTGCATTAGCAGTCTCACATCTTCTCATCTCCTCTCCCATGCATAGCAGACAACATCACACCAACATACACAGACAAATCAAGTCCTTTATAACATGCAGCCACATCTAGTTAAAGTTGTCAGTACAATCTGCCCGTAAGGTATGCAGTATGACACGATACGTGATAGAAATACACATAAAACCCAGTACACCTATTTTGAGAATGATATAACAGTACTAGTGTCACTGCCTCAGGTATGTACCATCTCCCTTTTGTGTTTTAACAGGTATCTTGGAGTAATTGCCTCATGTATACCAGGCTGTGTAGCCACGCATAACTATAAGTGCAAACATGTTGATGGTCATTCAAATACACACCTGTGATTACCCAGTCTATGAACAGTAGTTAACTGTTCCAGAATGGAACATACAAATATTCTACTCTGGCTAAACACCACATTTCTACATAGGGCAATATGGCAGCCCTTAACTTTCTTAGGGTATATATAATCTGTAATAAACAGTATCGCACTTACCAGGTACAGGACCACAGACTTGGGCCACACCTGATGGACCTATGAAAAGGTGAGGGAGAGTTATTGTCAGCACTACAAAATGTTGCACACTGCAAGGTAATATGTGCATATATCTACATGTAAAGTAGTTACTGTGATACTGGCTATATTGCTGATATTCCGAGTATGTGTACACAACTGAGCATAAACCCTAACTCCCCCTCCCAATGCAGATAGACCTGACACCCTTGTACAAGTATGTACAGCCTGCCACAATGCCTGATACAGTATTACACTGGTGAACACAGTATGTTTACCTGGACACTCCTCTGCTGGGGAAACTTGGCACCCACCACCATGATGTATGGTGTGATGGATGCTTGGGAGCTGTCATGTGTTCCTAGGTTCACCAGGGATTCATCTGTGGCCGAGAGTAGTTGTTGAGTCACAGGACCTCCATTGGTGGCGGCATGATCCCTGACATCAGCTGCCCTTTGTCATGCAACATTCAGCATGTCTGTGGCCTGATGTCAGACCTGCTCATAGGTCCTGTCCTGTTGACCAATCTGATTAACATCCCACACAAGGTCTGCCCACAATGCTTCCCACCGTTCCTGATTATGCCTCATCGTGGACAACAAGATCTGATGGTGCTGTCTCAGTCCATCCATTATTATGCCATGCTCTGCATCTGAGAAGGGGGCATGTCTTCTGCAGTACATGGTTCCTGAAAGACAACAATTGGGGAACATATTACAGGACCAGATACATCCACTATGTACAGATCCAGCACATCCATAATGGCCTGCACTATGATCTGTCCCTGTATGCCATAACAGATTCTGCTGTATGTTCCTACATGCAGCACTGCAGTCTACTGTGGTGTGTCCCCCTATGGGCAAACTCCCACTAATATATCATACGGCCACTGCCAGACAAATAGCAGTGTACTATTACAACCACTATATGGGACAGTCCAGCAACACCAGAGTGCCACAATAACAGAAAAAATGCAAACCTGCTGTAGTATATGTTCCCTGTAGGCATTATACCTCCCAACTATACAGATGTTTGTAGACTGTCAAGATGTTTGCCTCAAGGTTTTGGTCATTTTCACACAACATTGAAGATTTCTGACAAAAGGTTGGCCAGTCATTGATGGTTGATGTCAGAAAATAAAGACAGGCATGTGTTTAAGATGTCATACCCTTCAGAACACAGTTATGCTAGTGTAATATATGTTATTCTATTCACTTTCTTACTTTGTATGAGCAATAGTTACAGTGTCCCTAATTTTGGGCCTTTGTCCCTCTATTCATTATGGCTCTGTTCAGATATCTTGCTGTAACAGGTTGACAGCTATGTTAGGCATAGCTCTCAACCAGACAGGGAACAATGTAAACATGACCATGGACTTAGACAGAGTATATCGGTGCAATCAGTGACAGTTTTAAAATGTTAGAAATACTTATGTGGGACAATGACAGAATGAGAAGAGTTGAATTAGTGTACATCGTCTGATGTTACAGGAGTATACACCCTTACCTCTTGCCACTGTGTTTTACATGTCATTCACTAGCTTCCCTACAACAGCCAACTGTTGTAGGTGGGAATAAGAGGGACAGAGCTAAGATGTGAGCAGAAATCAGGGACATTTGTGAGGCATGCCTGTAGGTGTAGGACAGCTGAGTATTAATGACATGTTATTACCATAGATCTAAGACAGGCTTACTGCTGTAATCCCTAGTCCCCATACCTCCATCCTCTCATCTGCATCCTGTTATATGGAGAAAACAATTACATGCCTGGTTGAGTGCAGTACTCCTTGGTTGAACTTTGCTTCTGGTAATCTTTTGAAAATACACTCTCTATGTGAGGTAAGTCTCATACAGACTTTTTCCCCATAACTAGCTGCTTGCCTTTTTAAGGTACTGCTCATTAGCAGGTAATTGCATCTGCACCTATCTGTGGCTCTGCTATGGTAAATGCAGCCAAAAAAGCTGAATTGCACTATCATTAGCCAATGGCATGCCACCACAGTGCAATATATAAGGCCTTCATGTATACCTGGGCCCATTTCTTAGCTGTTAAGATGGACATTACTGAGGTGTGGAGACTACAGCATCACACAGAGTAGGTACCATAAATGTGAACTGCAGAGATTTATGCAGTATGTCCTCAGTTTCACCTCATATGTCTGGTCAGTGTCCCATGACATTGTGGTCATCTGGCAATTCACTGGCAAACATTGTGTGTTGAGGTCAGTAATGGAAGACACACATTTGAGTTTCAGACCCCTCTGAATATGCATGTTAATGCAATAGATGTTATAGAAGCAACCCACTATCAATGTAGGGGCAAACTGCAAAACATATCCCAATCTCTAGACCTTTGTCCCCTATTAAGTATGGCTGCATCGGGTTTCCTTCTGCTAGGGAGTTGGGAGGTATGGTATGTCTGTAGTAGCTACCTTTACATAAAGGTTTGTGTACTATAGGCTGCAGCTACTGCTGCAGCCTAGAACATATAGTTGGGAGTGTGAACACTTTGGAGGCCAACAAGCTGTACATGTAACTGTGGCAGCTGTGGCAGTCCTGTCATTATGGCAGAGCAATAGTAAGGGTACCCTTTACAGTCCAGTCGAGACATGTAATTAAGGTACATCTGTTATAGGTTCATAGGTTCATAGGTGTGTACTAGGCTAATGGCCTGGACCTCTTACAAGCCTAGCCCATGAAGTGCGCTGGCACCGTGTTGTCCGATGTTAGTTCCCAGTGCCTCTATCAAGTAGAGCCACTGCAGTGATCCCTGGGATGAACTTTCTATTTCCCATCCACTCATCAAGATTTCTCTTGAAGAGGGCCAGTGAGCTGCTCTGATTGACATGTATGGGAAGCCTATTCCAGAGCATGGGCATTCTCTGGGTTATGAACCTGTCCCTCCAGCATGTTCTGTTGATTTAGGTAATGAGGTTGAGGTCTCTGAAGCATGTGGTGTGGAGGGATTGGGATTTCTTTAGATGTAGCATTTCTAACAGAGCTGGGTCAGACATGGCTTTGTAAGTCAAGCAGAGATTACATCTTAGTAGATAATATGAGACAGAGAATAGCTGGAGTTTTTTTATTCTGTCTGTGTAAGACATGTGTTTAAGGCCTAGAATCCTCTTTGTTAGGTACTTTTGTGGACTTTCCAGCTGTTGCATGTGTCTAATGCTGTACATGCCAAATGGGGCATTATACTCATTGATTGGCCTAATGATTGAAGAGTAGAGAGAGAGATGATGATCTCTTTCTTCCTGGATGCAAAACCCTTGGTAATGAGATGTGTCACATAGAAGGACTTTCTGACTGCAGTGGCAATGTGGTGGTCGAAGGAGAGGTTACTGTCAACCTGTGTTCCCAGATCTCTTATAACACCTTCGGTGTTCAGTGGGCTCCCATTGATGTGGTAATTAGTGGGAGCTGAGATTTTTGGCATTAAGCTTAAGGCCATGGTTTTGACACTAGTCGCTGGTCTCAGTGAGGCCTTTCTGTAAGATGTCTACATCACTTGGGGAGTTAATAATGGCTCCCAGCTTGCAGTCATCTGTGAACTTGGTCAGCCAGAGTCCCTCCGTGTTGGCCTGGACTTCTGAGATGTAGATGCCAAAGAGGAGGGGACCAAGGACTGATCCCTGTGGGACTCCACTCATGTCTGGTCAGCAGTCTGACTTGGAGTCCGCGACTTTCACACTGTGGGTTCTATCTGTGAGCCAATTTGCAACCCACATAGTGATATAGGGGTTGATGCCTAGTTTGGTGAGTTTATCAATAATTCCTGAGTGGGGGATGGCATCAAAGGTCTTGGCCAGATTGAGGTAGGCTGTATGAACTGCCTAGCCCTCATCCACAGCTCTGGTGACTAACTCAAAGAAGTCAACTAGGTTGAGCAGGCATGATCTACCTTTCACCAAAACAAATTATGTGGGATCTAGAGTTTGGAGATTTCCTATATCCTTGTTAATTAGGTCCATAATGATGCACTCCATAGCCTTACATATCAGACTTATCAGGCTAATGGGGAAATAATTCCCAGGGTATGTAGTCATTCCCCCTTTATGGAGAGGGATGGCTGTAGCAGTACTCCATTCAGTGGGGACAAAGCCTGAGGTGAGGCTGTGACTGAACAGGGCATACAGATGTGGTACCAGTTCACTTCATAGTTCTTGTATAACACATCCAGGTATATTACTGAGTCCCATGGAAGCTGCATTCTTGGCCTTGGATAATGCAGCTTTAACCTGTGATGCAGTAATGCTGGTATTGTGATTGGTCCTTTGGGGGGAGAGAGGGGTAATGTTGGCATTGAATCTGTCAGCCAGTATATTGGCAATATCGGTTGGTTCAGTATAGGAGTTACCATTGTGCAGTAACTCAGAGCAAGCCTATGTATTGCTATGGAGATTCTTGATATAACTATAGAAGGCTTTGTGGTTGTTTTTAGTGTCTGCCACAATTCTGCCTTCATAGCTGGTTTTAGAGGTTTTGATGAGGGATCTCAACTTTTTGTTGAGGCTAATAAGGGAGTTTTTCCAGTCTTGGGACTTCACTTTTTTCTCCAACAGTTTCTTCTTTCTGTTGTAGAGTTTATTAATGGCAGGGGACCACCAGCTTGGCTTCCTTTTTTGGAGGAGAGCATTGTGGTTCTGTTGGGTATGGCTAGTTCCATGCATTTATGTATGTATTCATACAGTGCATCAGTGTATGATTTGGCAGTCATGCATCTAATTTCCATTGACACAGGTGTCGTGAAGTTAGCCACCTGTGTTTTTAAGAGCCCAAAGTCAGCTTTGGAGAAGTTTTTTATGGTGGTTACCTTTGCGGGGGGTGTGGGTGAGATGTGGATTTCCATGGTAATTAGTTTGTGTTCAGATCTAACCAGGGAGGAATTGACTATTGGTGTAGAACAATGGTTGCCCATGTTAGTAATAACCAGGTCAAGGATGTTGCTTCCTCTAGTGGGGTTAAGAATGAGCTGGTCCTGGGAATTGGAATTGATGAATTCCAGGAAGCGTTGGGCCAGTGTATTGGTGCATGAGTAGTTTTCCCAGTTGATGGAGGGGTAGTTGAAGTCACCCAGTATGAGGGTATTGGGTTGGACCCTAATAGTTTCCAGGGTGCTTAGGATCATGGAGTGAGAGTCTTGGGACATGGTTGGGGACCTATAGCAGACTATGACCTTAATACCCATCTTACCCAGTCTTAGTTGTACCTGAAGTATCTCAGATGCATTATGTTGGGCTACTAGTCTGGATGTGTGCATATCCTTTATGAATATGGAGACACCACCACCTTTGGAGCTTTGGTCCATGTTCTGGGGCTGAAAGAAGTGGAATGAGTTATAGCCTGGTAGCACAGGGATGCTTTCTGCTGCTTTAAACCAGGTCTCCATTAAAGTACAAATGTCCATGTTCTCCATTTTGAGGCATGCTTCAAGCAAGTGCATCTTGAGATTTAGACTTCTAGCATTGAGCAACATGACCCTCAGACTGCATTTATTTATAGCTGTTACGGTGGTAATTTGATCTTTGGAACATCACCTAAAAAAGGCACTATATGGGTGGCAAGAGCCTTAGTCAGTATCCAGAAACCAAGGGGTGACAGATGCAGGCCATCTCTGGCAAAGCACTGAGGTCTGTCAATCATGTCATCCCAACCAGACAGATACAGGATCCCCTTAGAATGACACCACAAACTTAGCCAATTGTTGAAGTTAATCATTTTCTGCTTGTACTGTGGTATCATTCTGGGTGACAGTAGGATTCTGCTCAGGGCTAGGGTCATACCTGCCTGAGCCACATAATCCGAGAGCTCCTCCATGTGTCTTTTCATGTAGTCCAGGGATATGTATCTCAGGTCATTCACACCCACATGGACAGTGACAGAGTCATACTTGTACTTGTTGTGGAGTGACCTGAGTACATGTATATGTTGGATTCTGGCACCTGATTGACAGCAGACTGTTACCTTTTCCTTATTCAACCTAATGAGTGGTATACCAGTGTACCTCACTATCGAGTCACCTATGATTAGTGTGTTGGGCAAGCTGTTTTGCCTTAGGGGCTTAGGTTGAGAGGCACAATGTGTAGGCATGCTATATGTCTTGTGGTTTGTGCTGTGTTGTGGTGGTTGAGTGCATTTCTGCCTTGGAGGTCTCTGCTGTTTATGTAGATTTCTATTGAGAGCTTCCATGAAGGTGGATGTGTGGTTTGTGTTTTTATGTGAAAGTTGTGATACTAGGTGTTCTGGAGGTCTATGTGTTGCATGTGGTGTTGTACAGATGTTGACCTTCTCCTCATGACCAGCTATTCCAATGCCAATAACAGAGTAGTAGGTGACATATACTTATGCTATATGGATATGTGCAGTATGTCCCCACCTGCAGGCCTTTGACTTGAAAAAATGGATAGTAGTTTATTAATTAGCAGTAACCTGTGTGGATAAAGATTGCATGACTCAGTCATTACTTGCTGTCTTCACAGTAATGTAATTGAACTGCAACACAAGACTGGATTTGAACTCAGGACCGTGTGTGGCAAAATGTACTGCATGCAATGCATTTAACAGATGGAGCTACTGAGTCACTCTTATTGCAGGTGTATTTGCAAGATATATGTGCAGACATACAGGCTGTGACAAATATTTTCTATAACCATAGCATGTGCATGGCTTTATATGGATGTATTTCTGCACCAGAGTCTTGGTTGAATATGTATTTTGCCATGAATGCCTTAGCAGGTGTCTTTCTACATTTTGCTGATACAAGGGCACATTCACCTGCTATCACAGGCTTCAATTACATCCATTTTTATGTCTTTGGCTGTCTAGTGGTGTTTTATTGCACCAGAGTCCAAGGTACACTCCCATTTTTCCCATTAATTTTTAATTTTAGTTTGCGCTATGTGGCGCGGTGTGCAGCTTCTCTGAGACGCACCTAATAACTGTACGTGGGAATCACTATGTTTTGATAACAACACCTGTTTTAATTAAGATGCGTGGCATGGTGGGTTAATGCAGTGTGTTGGAGGTGTGATGAGCTTGGGTTTGAAACATGGCAGAGATGTTTATTTTGTACATGTGACTTACAATGCTATAAACACATATACTCATTAGAACTCTATTTAGCTGAGCTAAGTGAAGCTGCTTGACATGGTGCGATGCACAGCTCCACGCTAAAAAGATATAAAGAAAAGAAAAAAACGGGAAATAGCAAAGTGGTGAAATGGGGTAAGCAGGGGGATAACATAGTGAAAGGCATGTAGGTATGTGCAGGAAGGATGTAGGAAAGAACCATAGCTATCCATTTGTTATACAGCAACAGCTGTGCACTTTGACAGATTTTGTAGATTAATTTGAACTCTCAAACCGCAGAGAGAGGGGTGAGGACAACATAACTGTGTTGTCAAGCCAAATGGTCCAAATTACTTGTGTCCAGTAAACATGTGTTTGAAATGTAGAGCTATTTATGGGGCGATATTTGTTTTTTGGGACAGGTGCCCTTTTTTTATTAAGGTAAGAGTGGAATGTAGGGGAAGGGACTTCGGTACATGCGAGGAGGTAAGTTTGGTAGGAAAGGATGTATTTGTAGACAGACAACACAGACAAGACAGCAGGCAGGGTGGTGCATGACACATGAAGTAGGTGAACACCTTGGATGGGGAGGATGTTGTGGAATTCAACTTGCACATGCCTCCAGATGGCAGCAGCATGGCTCATGACCCACCCATGGGACAGTCGACACTGCTGCTTCACTGTCCCGAGGGTGGCTGTGCTGGATGCTGGGTGCCAGTGCAAGGCTGCCCATCTAGGTTGGCCAGCATGCCCTCAATCTGGCACAGGCAGCATTCATAGCTCTGATGAATAATCCTGCACACCATGACGGGCAGTTCAGCCTGGGCGACAATGCCCCTGCTGCCACTGCTTTGAGGGGGAGACTGGGCTCTGTCCCCTGACATGATCCCACCAGACACCACAGGTGGTGCAGGGGCAGTGGAGGGGGCACCACCAGTCTAGGTCCTAGATGTGCTAGGACCCAGTGCCATGGCCAGTTGAGGCAAGATGGGTGTATCACCTGGAACTGGCCCACCCTGACGTGCTGTAGTAATGGAGGCATGGCAATAAGTATATGTTAGTTGTGAACAAGTCATTGTTAGTAGTAACAGCATGGCATAACATTGGAAATAACCCAATTACATATCAATGCATATTATGTGAAACACAACAATAAATAACAGAACAGTCAGTATGTAAACAGCATGCCAGTAACAGTTACAGCATAATCCCAACAAAATAGGTAATGTAACAAATTATGCTAACATGCAACCATTATAAAACAAAACAATAATAAAACTCATGTCCCAAAATATAGTTATTTTAACAACATATGTTAATAGTAAACCATAACCAATGAATAACAATAAGAAATAAATGAAGATTACGGGTGGGAGAGAGAGAGAGAAAAACAGTCCATTAGTAACATTTCGGTTATTTCTTTGACAACAGTACTACTGTCTACTCTACGGGTCTGTATTTTGTTTATGTGTACAGTGACTACAATTCTCCTATAGCTTATGTAGCATGTACATACATGTCAAGCTATTTGCCTGGTACACTATGAGCCAACCAGTAACAACTGTGTACACACTACACAGAACATTGCACATTAGGTGGCCCTATATAACTACCAAGGTGTTCTTTGGGCTGATTTGATGATACTTTGCAATCTAGGTAATCATTTCCATGGTAATCGTGTGACAGACGGATTATGTACTATGAATTACATAATGTGAAATCGTGCCACTTGAGAGACATGTATGTGTACAGTACAGACAATAAAAAGTTGTCATGCCTTGGTTAGCAGGCATGGAATTAAACTCAATAGCAGTGACTGCAGAGGGCATCTACATAGGATGTATTAATTGATTGCAGCAACTTTTAACAGACACTCCAGGCAGACAGCCATACCAGGATTACACATTTTATTTCTGACTGAACATTGCTGATGAACACATTCTTGCTAATGATTTTAACAGTTTGTGACATCTAAACACACAATTATCTACTTATAATATGGGCTACCTCACCCATTTACCTGTAGTTCCTGTGGAGAGAGAATTTGCATTGCGTGACTCCTACTGTAATATTTAGTGCTACAGGTCACTGGATTCGAACCCTGGTCTGTGTGTGGCAAATTGTACTATATACAGAGCATTTAACAAACTGAGCTATTGAGTCACTGCTGATTACTAACTGACTGATATTTACCTAGACCTCATCTGGAACCAAAATATGACCTGGTAGTACTACTACTACTACAGTTTTATACTAGACTGCAGTGACAGTAGAACACACATGCATGAAATATAAGCATAACACAGGTAGTAGGTAAGCTATATATCAGTATAAACAATGCTGGTGTACACAATTTATTCTTAGTGGTTTGAAATATCTGTGAAGTCAGCAAATAATATCAACTCATAGAGCGGGCTACCTCACCCATATACCTTTATTACTTGATGTCCGTGGATGACAGAGCATTATGTGAACAATATTGGCTTAGAGACAGCCTTGAACAGTACTATATGAGTTAACCAATAAAATTTGCATCCATTGGATTTGCATTCTACAGCTATGGCAGTGTTATACTTGACTGCAGCACCTTACCTTATGGCCTGAATGCATACAACTCTACTGCAATGGTTACAAGAAAATCCTGATGTACACCATTTTTGTTGGTGTTATTGGTATTGTTTCACATTTTATTGCACAACAGTTGGCATTATTTATCTCTTGCAATACAGCTGTAATTCCACATTTATGGCACTACAGACTTTATGGTATATACTTTAATGCATTAATAGTTTAGGCTTTTGTGCTTATTTCACTACACTTAGCATAATACATCCATACTCACCACACCCATGATACAACCTGGCCAAGCATATGGCATGCAACTCGACATTGCAAACCCTCTCAGCTGCAGCTGTTGAGAGAGAAGCACACCATTATGCATAACAGCTTTGCAGACATTCAGAATATATATTGTTAAAACAGAGGTAAAATTACTTACATAATTGTGGGGCATTCCATGACTGAGCTTCTTGGACCCAGGTGTCCAAGAGTCCCCCGTTTCATCATTTCAGGTCATCATGGTGGTGCTGACACTGCTCACCTGTATGGGGGATACCAGTAACACTGGTGAGTTCTCCCTCCAGCCAGTCCCAGGCCTCCGCCTAACACTCCAAGCCCTGGAAACCTCCCTGCAGCAGCCAGTCATCATGGTTTTTAACTAGGAGTCCAACCATGACCCTGGACTCCAGAATGCCCCAATGCTACATCTGAAAGTGCACACCTTTACCAACACCAGCCGTAGTAACCATCACAAAAAGAACTCCAATAGTTTCTGCTGTATTCCCACCTATTGGACTTAATATAGGCTGTTTTCCCGCTCCTATATGTCATTGGGCAACATTCAAAAAAGCTCCATGTCACTTAGCACAACACAAACCAGACAACTGAGCTGAGATGTGTGAAAACTTGCAAAACCGTAGTCATAGCGAAGCTTAGCAGTGCACAAACCAGCCAAGCAGAACCAAGCAGGGCACAAACTTTGGCAGCCCTTACTATGTTTATACAGTGCTTAGCACATCTCAGCATAGCTGAGCAGAGCTTGGCAGAGCACAGTGAGGCCATCTGTTATTTAACAATTGCATAATATGTATATCAAAATTAAATACATATTTTCCATTCCATGTATTCAGACCCTGGACCTACTGCACATGAAGCTGTAATTCTACCCATTTAGCTACAAGGATATTAAGAAAATCATTATACCTTCAGATATACCACTGAGCTACCTATAAGCAGTGCTGAGCACCACACCATGCCACATAAACAAGCTTAGACACACATTTAAATAAATAATTAATCACATCCGGTTTCTATTTTTAGATGTCTGGCAGCTGTCTGCTATCTTATATGTGAGTGCTGCTTGGTATTGCTGCACTCAGCACCACACTAGGCAAACATGCTTTTTAAAAAAAATAAATAAATAGATAAATAAAAATAAAACAAAGGAAAAAAAAAAGAATAAAACAAAGGACATTGCAGGGAGTCTCATACTCATCTGCAGCCATGATTAGCACTATACCTCTCCCTACACTGATTCAATAACCATGTTCCTCATCTCTCCCTTGGCAACACGTCATCATTAATCTGCATGGTGAGCTGCCGAGGGGGAACTGTGTACACAGACATTGTAACAGTCCATGTAAGCTCTACACAGTGCCTACATGAATTTGATTAAATTCTGGGGACGGTGTTTGTATTTGATTTTATTTGTATTTTCTAATGTCAACACTCCTGCTTGTTTATGTTTTGCATGCTGACTTGATTTTCAGCAGAAAATGAAATATTCTGTTTTCTGATATTTTGAACTTTATTAACTGTTCTATTTTCTCCAAAACCATGCTATGACAAATTCTGACAGATTCACAGTGTGGATGTCATAGCAAGAAAACTGTAAATCCTTGTTACGGTTTTACATTCTAAGTTATTACAGCCATTATTACTGTTTCTACCTTTCACTTTGCAGAATCCAAGTTGATTTTTGATACAGTGCATTGTGTTCCTGTTGCAGTATGTGTTTTAGTCTTCTCTTCACTGTGAATAATAAATAGGTCACCTTTTGTTATACTAACACCAGAACTGGATTATTATAACAGCAAAGTCCAAGGCTCCAGCAAAAAACTTGGACTGCTTGGACTGCTTGGACACTTCAATAATAAAAACATAATAGTATGACACTTAAACATAAAATTCTGGGATTAAGATGCAAAAAAATAATGAATATAGCTGACCTCATCATGTCTCATTTGGCATGAGATCAGTGACTGTTCAGCTCCACATGCTACAAGACTCATTTAACATTTTCAAGCATTAGGTAACATTTTCATATAATGTAAACTCAAAAGACCTTTATGTCACTGTTATAGCAAGGGTCTAGGAAAACATAACATTTGCTTTGCACATATTCACAATGATACTCAGCCTGCAGTATTTTCTTATAGATTTTATTACACAAGAGAAAGAGAGAGAGGATTGGGGTAAACAAGAGATGTGATATTTTAAGGGGAAATGTAACTCACACAACATCAATAATGCATTTTGTCTTAAAAATTAAGGTTTCTAGTGTATATTACTAAAAATTTAGAAAAATCTAAAAGAATTTTGTTCACAGTGTTTTATCAAAGTATTTCAGAAAATGTGCAATGCTAATCCAGTTGTCGGAATCAGGAATGTACTTCAGCAAAAAACAGAAAGCTGTCTATCCAGAAATGTGACTTATTCCTTACTGGTAGTGAAACAACCAAGAATCTTGTAAAGGTACAGTGTGCTTTATTGCTGCATGTCAAAGGGGATTAAATCTTGGAAATGTTTAATATTTTTATGGCTCAAGAAGAGGGAAAAGACAAAATAGCAGCAAGAAGGAATACATTCAGAATTTTTTTCCTCTGCAAATTTTCTTTTTATGGAAAAGAATTATGAAAGAGCATACTCAATAAAATGAAAGACGACAAAAAGCAAAGAAATGGACAAAGTGTTTCAGATATCATTGGAAGTTGTGATTGTTCATAATAGTAAAGTGATAATCCCAGGTTTGCCAACTAGAATGGAGGCTATGGTGCTCTGAGCTGATGAAAGTGTAGTTTTGTGGTAATCACAGGCAATTCATTTTTCAAAAATTGGAGGGTTTATAGTATTCCATTCATTTGCAGATAACACATATGTCCTTGCTTTTGCTAAAGCATTTCATAGCAGTTTATATGCTGGTTCGGGAAACAAGGAAGGGATAACAGAATTAAAAGCTATATATTTCCAGAGAGGAAAGTGAACCACACCAGATGTGGTTAAGTGCAAAGTCTATCTTCTACCAATCTCAGTCATTAACGAAAATCACTAAAACTATGTTCACATGTACCACTGATGCTGGTTTGATATCTTTAACACAGATATGAAAATGAAAGCAATATGGTGGATAATCTACAAGTTGTAATGATGGTTATATAAAAAACATTCACATACAATTTTTTCAGTATGGAATGTTATCTGGATATGGCTAAATGTGTAATGGAGGGAGGATGGTACATTGATAGCTTTTACCATTCAAACTGATAGAGGGTACAGGACTATTGATATCTCACAATGTTTATAAAGAATGATGGTTATATATCTGATACTTATAGTATCATTTGCTATATCTTACCTAGAAGGATGGGAAGTTGTTGGAGTACTATATATGTTCATAAGTAAGTATTAGGCTAGCTGTTCTTGAGGGTCATTTTAAGCCTAGCCAGTTTTCCTTTTTGTGCTCACATTAACCTATGCCATTTGGTTGCAGATTGGCCTTGCCCATCCCATGGTCAATAATTATATATTACCCTTAATGAGAATAACTGGGATTTTATCATAGATAATTTGAGGGTATGCATGCTTGAGATAAAGCATTTAGGAGATGCTTCTGTCCATTAGTAGTACAGGTGGCAGTCCTGGAGTAAGTTTTCTGTTTCCTATCCATAGATCCAAGCTGTACTTGAATATGGACATCATTCTTTATAAACATTGTGAGATGTCAATAGTCCTGTACCCTCTATCAGTTTGAATGGTAAAAGCTATCAGTGTACCATCCTCCATCCATTACACATTTAGCCATATCCAGATAACATTCCATACTGAAAAAAGTTGTATGAGAATGTGTTGTGGAAGGGGACTGTTATCCAGGGCAGTAATATTTTCAGTGAGATATACCACTCAAACCATTCTGTTAATATTGGAAAAGAGGTTTAGATACCAAGACAGAGTATTTCTGATGCCATTTGACTTGCTGATGTGCAATAAATCCATCAGTATTGGATTGGAGAATGTTTTATATGCCAGACACTGGTCACCTCTTACCAGTAGGATACCAAGTATAGTGACAGGGCTTTGAGTCAGTCCATGCAGGACATGCTGTTTAAGCCTTCTATCCATTTAGTAAGGTATCTCTGTAGGCTTTCTAGTTCCATATGATAATACTGCTTTAAAATGAGACTGCTAACAATAATGAGATGCACATAATGTGGTGACTCTTTCTTTTCTTGGCAGTTACAGTAAAGTCATCTGACAGGCTGATAATACAACTACTGTGACCATAAGCTAAAACCCAAAAACTGGAAACAACACAAAGTCTCAATAACAATAAAATGTTAAGTAGGCAAGAGAAGCAAAAGTGTACAAACAAAACCAGACTTAATGTTTGTTCAGCACTTTTGTTCTTTTAATATAAATCACAAGAACTTCATCAAAATGTTTTTTTGATGAAGTTCTTGTGGTTTATATTAAAAGAATGAAGGCACTAAAAAAACTTTCTGTCCGTTTTTGTTTGGATATTTTTGCTACCCTTGCCTACTTAATGCTTTATTGTTACTTAACTACTGTGACCATGTTATTTGTATTAATCCCTGTGATCATGATGGTGTCAAAAGTGAGCACATTTATTTGGTAAACATTTTGAAGTGTCAGGACGCACTAAAGAAAGTGTTGAAATTGGGACTGAGTGACCAAAATATCAGATTTAAATATACTAAGTCCGAGATGCCATTTCTTGAAATATCTCATTTTCTCTATTGTAGAGTAATCTTGTAGTTGGTATATATAATTTGGGGGGTGAGGTTGCCCCTCCTGAAGAAAGAAGTTTGACAGAGAAAAGCGATTTTCAAAATTTGTTCTTTGGCTGTGTTTTCAGTCTTTTTTCTTCAGTTTTCTGATATTCAGCATTTTAAGTGCCGTCATTTCAATAGGGAGCCCATTAATTCAATTTCCAGTTGCTAAAAAGTTGAAAGTTCAGAATTATAATTCACTGTTTACAGTTCATTCATTTATCAACTGTAAAGGCCCTACTTTTTTCACTCACAAACTCAAGAAAAGCCCACTGTGTTTGTTGTTCTGTTGTACAATGATAGTCCAGCTGTAGAAATCAGGAATGCCCTTCAACAAGAAACAGAAAGCCGTCTATCCAGAAATTTGACTTATTCCTTACTGCTAGTCAAACAACCAAGAAGCTTGAAAAGGTAAAGTGTGCCTTGTTGCTGCATTTCACAGGGGATTAAGCCTTGGAGATGTTTAATATTTTTGTGGTTCAAGAAGAGGGGGAGGACAAAATAGTAGAAGGAATATATTCATAAGTGTTTCCTCTGCCAGTTTTCTTTTTATAAAACAAACTAAAAATATATACTCAATAAAGTAAAAGACAACAAAAAGCAAAGAAATGCACCACAAACGAACACTCCAGCATTTCTATGGGCAACAATATGGAAATACATTCTACTGAAAAACCCTCAGATCAATATTGCAAACCTCTTTATCTCCTATAGGCAAAATATACTGGATCCATGAAGACCACATGGAAAGTTTAATTTTTGCCAAATGGTTCTGCTTGGCTTTCATGTCCAGGTTTCTGCTTGGCTTTCATGTCCAGGTTTCAGACTTCCTCCACTAAATTAATTATAAAGTCTAATAACAACTGGACATGTTCTTTCCATTTGCAAGTTATGTTATTTTCTAGTACAAATAACAGTAAGCACAACGATGAATCCTACTTTGTCTGTGGGAAGCATTCTATCAGGGAAAGTAAAAATAAGGCAGGAGTGAGGCAAATAGGCTATGACCACAATGCACCTATAAGGTGCTGTAGGACTTTTTTAAATTAGTATGGATAGTTGACAGAAAATATTCATCCAATCTAACACTGCTGTTTCACTACAACTCTGACTGTTCCTGTCCATACCAGGAAATATTTGAGATAGTTCTTATAGTGTGTAAAATGTTGAAATAAATGCTGCTATCCAGAAAATACATACTGCCTGAATATAGTAGAGTACCTCAGGAATTGCAGCAACAAGGTCCATACCCTGAGAACGCTGACAGCTCAGGTCATTTTAACAAACTTATCCCCAACTTATTCATCACCTTCTGGTCCCTAGCCACTGAAATTCTCTAAGCACTTCCTACCAAGTCTTTGTTGTTAGCAGAATCACTCCTGGTGGTTAGTATCCACTTTACCAAGTTTGGATGCTCCTTTACAGTAACTTTAGAAAGCATAAGCCTACTGCTTAGTATTTTTATTTCCTAATACAAAATTTTCCCTTGTTTATTGTCATTAAAATTCACCTCTAATTTCTCCAGCTCAAGGAAGCTAGGCACCTGAATGAGTTCCTCACAATAGATTAAAACTGGCACCTACTTAATCCATTTAGTAAGGGTAAGTTCCTCTTCTTAGTCTTTAACTTTCATAATCCTATTTACTATTTTAGGGGCAGCAATGGTGGTGCAGCAGTTAGTGTTGACATGTCTCAGCAAGAGGTTCTCTGGTTTGATTCTTGGATGGGATACCTTCTGTGCGGAATCTGCATGCTCTCCTGTGGTTATGTAGGTTTCCTCAAGGTCCTCCACTTTCCTTTCACATCTCAAAGACATGCTGCAGGTGGATTGGGCACTCTAAATTGGCCCTAGGTGTGAGTGTGTGCATGCGTGTTCCTTTTGTGGAGGTTTGGGTGCCAGGCTGGCAACTTGACACCATAAAACTCCACTGTCAATCATTTTGTGGATTGTTATTCCACTATGGCGATCCCTAACAGGAAAAGAAGAAGAACCCTATTTACTATTTTCACTGCCTTTATTCATCCTAGCTGTGAAGACCTCATGCAGCATCTCTTCCAAGTTAATAAACAACAGTGGAAAATTCAAACATTTAAACAAAACAAACAGGAGCCAGCTGTCTATTCTGTTAAAAACTATAATGGCATCAAAGCTAAATAACACCAGAGCTAATTATACAATCCATGACTTCTGGATGAGATTATCCAAGTACCTCTTTCTTTTATTAATCCTTTGTGATTTGTGTGAATTAAGGTTGGAAAAAGGCATGTAGTCTTTAGCCAAAACTAAAGTAAATATTTCATAATTATAGTTTAAAATAGAAATATGGTGGTATGAGCCTGGAAGAGATGCATGTTTACCTGACTTGGGCAGTACCACCACTACTCCCTCCTTCCATGGTGATGGAAAAAAATCCTGATTTAAGAATACCATTCATCGATAATAAAAAATGTGCAATAAATCTCTTAAACCAGAGCTAAATTAGTAACAATCAGCTAACCAAACCCTGCATTACAAAGCCTACTTTTTGGCATCTAGCCTTAATTATTAATACATCAGCATTTTCCTGGCTAACTTCATTAAGATGCCATAATGACCAAAATGTGTCTACTGTAGTAAGGAAGGCCTTCTACATAGCACACTTGATTAGCAAAGGCATCACCTCTAGGGCAAAGGAGGTTATAACCCCTCTATACTCATCACTAATCAGGACCATAGTTGAGTATAATGTCACTTTTGGCATGTACCATACAAAGCACCTGCAGCAATTGGAGAGATTTCAGAGGTTTCTAACAAGGAAGATCAAGAAACTCCAGCACTTGCATTATACAGACCAACTAAAGTCCCTGTCATTATACTCAGTATCATATAGACTTCTTTATTCCTGGTTTACAGAGCAATCTCAGACCCAGATCTAATGAATGTGTTGCACATCCGTAAATCAAACGGGACTTGGACAAAATGTACTTATTCCCTGAAAAAAATAAGACTGGATTTCTTTCCATAGTCAACATCTTTATGCAGGACATCATGGGATTTAAAGGATGGAAAAAGTTCCAAAAAGCACTTCAAAGTATCTAGAACCCCATGGATGACCCCAGCTCCTAGAGGTCAACCCCAAGTTCATTCAGATATTTCCATGCAGTCTTGGCCAGTCTTAATGTTCAGTTTAAAATAAAATATGGCAATATAAAAAATAAGTCATCCAGTAGTGTGAGGAACCATGGTGGTGGTGGTGGTGGTGGCTGGTTGGCAAGCATGATAAGCAAAAATAATCATCTTGGACTAAACAAAATGCCTAGTACTATGGAGTCCTCCTGCCTTTAATGCTTCAAAGACAACCCTTTATTTATCCAAACATCTGCATCCACCATAGTGGTGACCCAAAAAGATTTCAATTCATCACACAACCACATTGTGTAAGGTGGACTGTTTTTTTTTTCCTGTTCTGACACCTACTTAGTAGTAGGATCACAATGGCTAATGCATAAGGAAATATGATAAATATGATGACAACACTTGAGATGGCTACACTTAAGTCTGGGTGTTGGGGTATTTAACATAGCCCATAGCATAATTGTTAAAACCAGTATGAGGCACATCAGTATCATAACACCATGGTCACTATCGGAGATCATAAAATATGACAGTTTACACATATATCTCACACAGGTCCAACACAAATTCATTATGTGCTTCATTGCATATGTCATGATTAACAGATTTGTTGCATATCATATCCTTACCTGTTCTGTTTCTTAGATATGCAAAATTTCTTTATAAAGCCATTCTGGATATCCTATGACATTTGAGATCTAATAAGAGAAGGGAGTGAAAGATGTAATCAAAAGCTTTGCTGAAGTCTACAAAGACAATGTCAGTCAAAAACTTTTATTTTAATGTCATTTTATTTACATTATCAAAGACTTCAGTACATTACAATTGTTATATATCTTGTCCTAAGGTTATGATCTGTCTCATTTAGCAGACCAAACAAGCTGATACAATTGATAAGATGGAAAGATACAATTATTTCAAGGAGTTTTATTCAGTATGACTATAGGAAAATAGTCCAGAGAATGCAAACAGATGAACCTTTGTTGTTCTTGGAAAGAAGAATAAAAGCTAAAGACTTGAGTAGTGCGGGGATTGCTCAATAGTAAACAGGAATATTAAAAACAGTGGATAATAGCAATAAATAAGATATTATCACAGGATTTCATAAATGTAGAATCCATTAGTACTAAGTTTCCAAAAGCATGGGTTTGCCTAAGAAGTGTATTAGAAATTTGAATGAGAACATATTTGATGGATAAAGAGACAACTGGGCAAGATCCAAGAAGTTAACATCATGAGATGTCTCCAATGCAGCTTGAAGGCTGGTACAGGGAGACTAAATAATGTAACTGCAAACACCATTTGTTATGATGAAGGTATCCGAGCAACGGGAGATATAACTTAAGTATGTGAATGACACAGATGATTTAGACCTTTCAATGAGGTGGATCGGTTCCAATCAGATGTGAACTTAAAGAAGAAGAAGAATGTTAACTAAAGAGGAGTGGACTAATATGCATTTTATTTGAGAAAACAATGGTATCAAATCTTGATCAGCAAGTTCAAGAATTGGAGGGTAATGGAAATTTTATAAGACCTAAGCAATCATCTGGTGGTTTTAGGCATTTAGCAGAAAAAAGTAAGAACAGGGCAGTGGTCTCTGAGGAAAGGTGACATTATAACTGGATATGAAGGTCTACATGTATTTGGGAATAATCCTTTTCAGGTGGTATGATTTTGTAGACTTTAGGATGTGTCTGGTAGGGGAAACCAAGAATATTTAAGAAAACAGATGTGGAGCACTTTTTGGGAGTTGTTAAAATATGAAAATCTCACTGCATTATGAAATTATGTTTGAACATAAGAGGAACAACAGAGTCAAAAATATTCTCTGAGATATTTGCAGGAGAAAACATTAATACGTTTGTTATGGTATTATAGCATGGTACATATTCAACTGGTGCAATGCCTGCAGTGCTGAACCCCAGTGCTGGGGCATACCTCTCAACAACCACAGTGCTTGGTCATACTGCATGTAATCCTTTGGTGGGCTTATAGTCTCACATCCTTATACATATATAGCAGCAATCTGAGCTTTTTCCCAGAGAGCTTAACTCTGGCAGAATGTGGAAAACATCTCTTCTGGGGATTACTACAGATGATGTTGAGAGGTTTTTAAGTTATATTACTTCTACAATTGATTTATTGTGCTTTAAGCCATGACAAATGAAGGCCATGATTGATTTTAGCTATGAATGTTTATATAGAAGAAGGTAAATTGGCTACAAGCATTTACATAAAGAATGGCACAGTTAGTAACTGCCTCCATAAGAGCATGCATCCAAAATTCATCCTTAGAAATAATGCATATGGTCAGATGTTTAAAATGTCTAGACTTGCAACAGATAGTAAGATATTAGAAAAGTCCCAGCATGGTTTACATATAGAGATAAGGAACTCAGAATGTTCTTTTGGCTTTTCCCAGTTAGGGGTTGCCACAGCAGAACTCCGGTCTGCTAATGATCAGTAGCAGATTTTTTACAGGTGCCAGCTCAAAGCCCAACCTTCAGCGAAGGAACACACATTCTATGCATGTCTTTCAAATACCACTCAACTGCAGGGAGGACATGCAGACTCCACACAGAAGGCATTCCAGCTGAGAATCAAACAGGAGAACCTCTTGCTATGAAGCAACAATGCTACCGCTGCACCACCACTGTGGCTTATAGCTAAGGAACTCAGAATATAAAGTAGAAATGCTAAATGAAACATATGATAGAGTAAACAGTAAAAGGCAAAACATGTTTTTAATGAACAATTTGATAGCAGTATTGTGCATAATATAATGTGAAAAAAAAAGATCTGAATGCAAAAAAAATGTTGTGTAACATACCATGAAAACACTATAGTATTAAAAAAAAGATTATATAGAGACATTGGTAAATCTGTACATCCTTTGAGGGCCTGAATAATTTTGTGAATGAGAGAAGAAGCTTTGTATTAAAAAGGCGATAATCTGAAACAACCATTATGTTACAATGAAATGAAAGTGGTCAAAAGTGTTAAAATGTTTTAAAGTAGATATAAGTGAACTCTCCCATGCCTACAGTCCAAACACATTTCATCTAAACCGTTACACTGCACATAACTAATAAAGCATATGAATTTAATGGTTATGAAAATTGTAATAAAAATATTACTTATTTAGCAGATTGTAAATTATGTGCCCGAAGGAATGTATATGTGAATATATCTCTCATAGCAGAAGAGAAGTAAGAACTAATACATCGTATAAACATAAACTAGAAACATGGAGCCTGCATTAATTCTGATTTTGTGTGCTACAGACAGTAAGAATTGAGATATTTATGATAAGACTGAACTGTATGAGTACAGCTGGATCAAAGATTTAATGGCCGACAGATTCCTTAGTCTAAATAACGCTGTCAGCCTGAAACCTGTTTTGGAATGCCATGGCTTTAAGAAATAGCAGAAGGTCTTTTTAATTATAGTATGTGTTTATAATTGGTGACATGTCACATTTTAGTGACTATGTAAGCATCAGTTTACATCTATCTTTTTAGCTCACTTGAGAAAACATGTTTTAATATGGAAGCTAGTGTTTGTTATAAATATTTTCATCTAGTGGAATCCTCAAAGCTGAGTTTATCCCCCTTCCATCTTGAGTGCCCACAATAATCTGGGCCAGGTTGGTTGAGAAACAGTGAAGGTATCAACACTCTGTATACCAAGCTTCATGATATTCACAATACTTTGTTTTTTAACCCTTAATTTTCTCATCATCTTTGACTTTGAATAAATCAAACCACATCATAATGAATATGTTTAAAATGTGCTTACTGTTTCTCAAGCAGGTTGCAAAGGATGCATAAACAAATGACATACCCCAGCAGTCCAAGAACGGTGTTCTCATACTCCCCCAATCAAGGTACGAAATCCTACTTTAGCTTAGTAAGTTAAAACGGTAATACAATGTTAGATACTTTAAATAAAAATGTAACATGTTTGGAAACAGTTATATTACCCACCCTATGCAACATAATTCACTCTTTTTAATGGAGGAAAATGTACATATTGCAAAAGAAAAAGCAGCATTAATAATCTGATTAGCAACTATATTACTAAGAAGAACAAGCAATGACCTATATTTCTCGAGTAATGGTTTTTACAATCAAAGATATTACTTAATGCTGGGTGACTGTGAAAAAGTCTTTTAACTATATCAAATAACATTCACTTTGTTAATAAAGATTTCCACACTACAAGGACACAGAGGTGCACTTTGGAAATGTGATTCCTGTCTATGGGATGGTGACATTTTGTATTTGTAAAATAATAAGTACAAATGTTTTCAGGTAGCTCATACTGGAAGAATATAAAGGTGACAAAACTGGAAAGTAAAATACAGAGCATAGCATTTTATGCACATGTTCCATCAAATGAGGGAAAAAGAAAACTGTCACAATTCAAACATGAAAAAAAGGCCAAAGAAATAGTAATGACCAATAACTCAAAATAAATTGTGTGTAAGGTTGGCCCCAAATTAGCTACCATCTGCTGATGTATGTGCTAAGACACTTAGTCCAGAGGGAAAGAACATTTTTTTAATCTGGAGGTTTGGAACAATGATAGCAGGATATAGCAGGCAAAGCTAGTGCTAATGAACTGCCTGTCTCAGGAAGTGATAGCTCAGTAGTTGTCCCATGATAGACAGCAAAAACATTAATGATGTATGGCCAAGGGCACAAAGTTGCCAGGCATTTCACAGGTGGGCCACCTTAATTAAGCTATCTTATATTATCTTTCACACAGGTTAAACAGTGTAAAGAGCATATTTTACCTCAGACAGCTTTAAGAGAAAGAAGTCAAGAGACAGAGAGAAATTAACTAAGCCACCGACAGTTTTGTAAGAAACAGCTACACATACATAAGTGAAGAAGAAAGGTTTCTTCTAACAACAATTCCTTTATTACTGACCTATGGAGGTGAACATTTTGACTAGGTAGGTAAATGCACTGTTGGATATAGGATGAGCTGACAGGAACAATAATTGATAACAAATGGAATGAAGTTGTTAGATGAACATGAACAATGATTTGGAGAAGAAATCTGTTAAAAATTATAAAGAGCTGTACTACTTACTTGCTACCCATGCCAACACACTCACATCTGCTTGGCTCTGAAGAAGAGTAAACCATTAGAAATATTAGAATTTCAGTGTTAACAATTAAAAAGATATTTTCCCAAAATGTATTTTTATTTAACATTTATTTACCAGGAAAGTCCGACTTGGAACAAAGCTAATTTTCAGTGGAGACCTAGAAAGAAACACTCCAGGCATATGTTTTTGTAATATGGGAGGAAACCAGAGAAAACCCACATAAACACAGGGAGAACATGCAGACTCAGCACAGAAGGCAGTCCAACCAAGAATTGAACTGAAGAACCTCTTGCTGTGAGGCAACAACACTACCGCTGCACTACTGTGTTGTCTGAATGCTAAACTATTGAAAGTTTTCTTCTATTGCTCTTTCTGTTTAACTGATACAAGCAGATATAGTCTGAAGAAATATTCCTTAAAATGAATGTTTTTTTAATGCAATTATTTTGCTTCTAGTTAAGCTGTTAATATAGCAAACATTAACTATTTAAATGTTCTGGAAATGCTCCTCTGTATGACTTTGAATGGTTAATATTTCAACTTTACAAAAAACAGTATGCATGACAGTAGAAAGCATCTCAGTTCTATACTCCATCTGCTATGAAAGATTTGTGACTTATCAACTCCAGATTGTCCAGTTGTCAGCTGGTCCTTAGCAGAATAGCATAAGATTTGATATAATGTACATGCACACAAGTCACATATCAATCTATATACAGGAATATATATATATATATATATATATATATATATATATATATATATATATATATATACACACATATATATATATATATATATATATATATATATATATATATAGATAGACAGATAGATAGATAGATAGATAGATAGATAGATAGAAAGAGTCCCTTTAAGATTGTCAAATGATGCTTTGGTCAATATATGTTTAATCAATACAATTAGGTCGACTAAACAGATGGTCGACAGGTGTGAGAGATCAACAATCCTTACGTAGGGGAATACACCCTTTTCCACTGAGACTGTGTAATCTTTTAGTTAGAATATATAATTAGGGGGGTGCAGGGGGGCTTGACCCCCCCCCACACCAAATGTTGCTTTCTTGGTTTTGTTTTGTTTTGTTTTTTAGGTTTTGCATGCACTGAGATTAATTCTTGGTGCATGCATAGTAACATATTGACATACATATGTCAATCAATTTGATTCAACATTTTGCATGTCAACATAAGTAGAGTTTGACTAATTTAAGTAGCTCCATATGTCTATATATATATATATATATATATATATATATATATATGTATGTATGTATACATACATATATATATATATATATATATATATATATATCGAGAGAGAGAGATAATATACTTGCTACGCAAAACATTGACTCACATTTCATATTAAAAAATAATAAATAACCAGTAGATAAAATAATCAGTACATGAATTGCCAACAGCTCCCTTGCACTCCCATGGATGGAGCTGGGCCAGCACATTCCCTGTTACTTAAATGTACTAACTTCAAGATCATACAATAGCAGAGAAAACAGCAGTCTTTCATGAGCAACTTCTACCAGCTATTCTGTCAGCCAAATTAACAACTGATGACCAAGCAGTCCTTCATTATTTTAGGGGAATATAGGCAGAAAATTGCCATGTGTGCAATATCATATAGATCCAGGGACTGGGAAATTTGTCCTTTACTCATGTTTGTGCAATTTCAGAGTTAGTTTATGTGATGGGGAACTGGAGTGGGGGGTGCAGGTAAGCAGGCTTGCCTCCCTATAAAAACAATGTTTTGGTGTGTTTTCTTTAAATTTGGGTTTTGCAAGTGCATTTCTCAGCACATGCATACTGACTTATCGACTTCAGTGTTTACAACCATATGTGTTCAATGTCTTTGCAGTCAACTTTGCAACTTTGGGTGTTTTTGTTTAAATCAAGTACACCCATGTATGAAGAGAGAAAGCAAAAACTCCATCTCTATCTTTCTCTCTCTCACATACAAAAAAAAAAAAAACACACTCCACATGCTACAAAACTGTTTTGTGCCAAATACTACAAATACTACAACAACATTGCATCATCCCTAGAGCATTGTCCTTGCTGGTCAGGCAGGACAATGCAAGTGTCTCCTTTGAAATAAAAGTAAACCCTAGACCTTCAGCTAACACTTGAAATTTTAGGAATTATTCTTAGACAAATTTCCTGCTATTAATTGACACGTTTGAAAATTTTCAAGCCTCCCCCAAATCCAGACAACACTGCTGCCTATGCAACTTCTTCACGAAATCCTACATAATCATATGGACAGCTGCATAGATACCCATACCCATCCATAACAAGGGCAGGACTAACTCGAAAATCAAACCACCCTGATGGAATCCAAACATCAATAGATTGTACAAAAAAGGAAGAAAATCCTGATGAAATTTAGGAGATGCATTACCCAGCAAGACAAAACCCTCCCTCTTCAGTCTACACAAGCAACTCAGAGGGCTTATAAAGTCTAGCAAAGCCAAACTTGAGGTAAAAATAGTGCCCATGGCCAAGGACAATCACAACCTCAAAGGCAACACACAACAATAAACTAAATTAATTGTGAATGGTGCCACCTTTATTGAGTTGGATGAAATAGCAAATCTACTGGCCAACAAATTTAGATCCAATTTTATCCCCTCTACCCTCCAGACACCCTCAGGAAATACTGAAAACCATAACCTCCTCCAATTATCACTAGGGAACAGGTCCTCTAGTCACTCTCCATGCCAAGAACATTGCCCAATTAATATCCCAGGATGCCTTCTTAATAGCATAAAACATGTCCTATTAGGCTCAGTCATTAACCACATCCTCAAGAGAGACTTCATGCCAAAGAAATGGAGGACTGCAATGGCTATCTCACTGCACAAGAGTGCGTCATACACAGACCCAGGCAATTATTTGTCTGTAAGCTTGACTAGCCTAATATGTATAAACATGGAAGGAATAATCATACGTATGTTAAATGAAGAAATAGGAAACCTACAGATTCTAAATCTAGTTCAGCTTGGTTTTGACAAGGGCAGATCATGTCTACTTAACTTTGTAGACTTCTTCTAGAAGGTCAACTAAAAACAGTGGATGAGGGCAAGATTGTAGGCATTCCCTCCCTCAGCCTTGCTAACACAATACTATCACTTGGGCATTGTAAACACTCTCACAGAATTGAGCATTAACCCTTTCATCACCAACTAGATAGCCAATTGGTTCACAGGGAATCCAGAAAGTTAGGATAGAGAAGTCTACCTCCACAGAATGGGTGGTCATTGGAAGAGTGCCTCAGAGCTCAGTGTTGGGGCTGCTCCTGTTTGGCATCTACTTCACTGAAGTCAAGGCTAATGTCAAAAGCCTCTGTACGACCAAGTTTACACACAATTGCAGATTAGGTGCAGTTATTGAATCATCCAAGAACAGAAACACCCTCCAAGATGGCCTGACAAAGACCAATAACTGGTGCTGGAGACTCAGTCTTAAACTCATTGCCAAGAAGTACATAATAGTATCTTTCAGGGAGACAGCTGCCCCCACAAAATACTAGATTGATAACACATCCCTAAAAACAGATACGGTAGTCAGTGATTTGCAAAAACTTGTAGGCAGTGACCTGGGCATAGTCCATCATTTGTCCACAGTAGTAAGGAAGTCATTACATCTTGCACAACTTATAAACAAGCATATGGCATCCAGGTCCAGAGATGCCATTGTCCCATTATAATCTACCCTCACAAGATCAATTATTGAATGTAATACCCCTTTTGGTATGTATCTGACCCAGCATATACAACTGAAGCATCAACAGAAGTTCCTTACAGAAAGAATACATTGTTTAGAAAAGAAGTCCTATGTGGACAAGGTCTCAGACATGTTTTTATATTTAGTCTCCACAGGCAGTAATGTAGTCAATCAGTGTAGGGTATATTTTATACATTTTTAAGCACTTTTTTACCCATGAATGTGGGATACAATCAAATGCTTTTTTTTATAGTCAATCCATGCCATACTTATAGTCTTCCTCTTTTTACAGTTCTCCATTATGACTTTATTTAACAACAAATTATCCTTTGTTTCATATGACTATCTTTTATTGCCCTTTCGTGCTACTGCCATAATTGAGTTTTCTTCTAAATTACTATAAACCCTCTCAGCATCAATTCCCATGTATAGTTTACACATTGTCAGAAGGCAAGTTATTGGTCTATAATTTTTAGGGTAGCTTACAGGTTCACACTTAAGTAGGGGCATTGTTTTGGCTGTTGTTGCCCAGGTTGGTGTCTGTTTGGGGTGCACATATAAACATTTCTTATTCATGGCTAAATCCTCGTGCAAAGATGTTAATACTTTAAACCAGAAGTTAGGTACTGCATCTGGGCCTGGGGTTTTCCAATTAGAGGCTTTTCTTAACTTTATTTCAATCTCTGTGGCTGTTACTTCATCCCATTTCATATCTTGCACATTTAAACTTCTTATTCTTTCTTTTACTTCTTCTATCCATTTAGCATCTTTGTTATGTTCCACAGGATCTTCATAGATACTTCTCCAAAATGTATCTACTTCCTCTTTTTCTGGTGGTCTTTTAATTTCTTTTACCTTATTTCCAAATTCTCTATAAAACTTTTTTTGTGTCATCAATAAATTGCTTGTTTTGTACTTTTCCTTTATATTTATCTGTGTATCTTCTAAGTTTTTCCGCCTATGAAGAAATTTTTAGTTTGTAATTTGCGATCGTGCATGATAGATCCTGGTCTGTTCTAATACTGTGCATTGCTTTAATCACATCTATCTTTCTTAGTATTTTTGTTGATCTGTTCCCTCTTCTATAGTCTTCTAAGAGTGACACTTCTTGTCTTAATTGCTGTATAGTTTTCTCTATTCGATACTTCCATGATGGTATTCGATTTTTCCCCTTCCTTTCCCTCACTACACTGTGCTCTTGTGGTAGAACTTTTATCAGTTATTAATTTAGCAACACAGTAATATATCCTGTTTACTTCTGTTATATCACATAGATCTCTATGGACAGTCCTAATTACTGCATTCATTTGTTTTATCAGACTTTTGACTTTTTGGGTTTTATTGACCTTCCGCAGTCTATTTCTCTCACTGATCTTAATATATTTCTCCATATCTATTAAATCAAGCAACTCCTCTCTTAGCTCATTTTCTTCCAAACTGCGGGCACATCCCTTGTTTTCCATTTCCTGTAGGCATTTTCTAGAAAGTTCTATAGCATCATCCTGTGGCACATTCTCTTCAATATCACCCTGTGCAATCTGTTGCTGTCATATGGGAGCTCACTGGCCTATCACTCCTCAACATTGACTGCATCAGAGTTTCCACAGTTTCCTGTTCCTTTCCTTGCTGTCTAGCTTCAGGTGAACATTTATACTGGTTTCCTGTGGAAGGATCCAAAATATCTTGATATGGCGCCTGACCAATTACTTCCTGTTCCACTGATTTCTTCTTAATTTGGCTATCCATTGCTCTATCCTGTTGTGGTGCTTTCTGCATTTGATTTTCTACACTGACTCCTTCCCTTTGCAGGTACTCCATAACCTCAGTTTCTATTTCTTTAACTTCTCCATTACTAATCTTTTCTGCTTTTCCTCTTTGTCTTCTTATTTTTTGTAATGTAATGTTTTCCATGTTTGAATTTCTTTGCCTGTATTTCTCTTCAAATATCGTTGGTGTTGCTCTTTTTGTATTGATTGGTTTTGCTTTCTCCTTTGCATAACTATTAGACCATATTAAATCTCTTTTTCTTTCCCATGTCCATATTTCTTGTTCAGATGTTTCTTGATCTTCCTGTTTTCCTTACTTTGTGGACTCACTCCATCATGCTGTGAAGTAACCTGTATTAGACCTTCTACACTAAATCCTTCGCTTCACAGGTACTCCATAACTTCAACTTCTATTTTTTTTAACTTCTACTTTGGTTATCTTCTTTTCTACATTCCATCTTTGTGATATTATTTTTTTTATTGTAAAATTTTCCATATCCGGATGCCTTTGCCTGTATTTCTCTTTGAATACCTTTGGGGCTGCCTTCTTTATATTGATTAATTTGGCTCATCTGCATAAATATTGCACCATATCAAATCTCTCTTTCTTTCCCATGTCCATATTTCTTTTTTATATTTTTCAAGTATCTCTGGGTTTTGTTGCTTATAGTTTTGCACTTCCTCAGATGCTTCTTTTTCTAAACAGATCAAAGTTTCTTGATTTATATACTGTTTTTCACAAATCTGATCTAGTAATGAATGCAAATTTTCATTTGAAGCTTCTGATAGTTTTTCTTGGGAAGTATTTTTCTTTCCTCTCATTTCTCTCTTAATCATTTTGTAAATCTTGTGTCTGGAAATTCTGGGCTTTTTGCCTAATAGTAAAAATACATAATTTCTTTCTTATCCTTAATAGTCCACTCTATCGTCTTTATGACTCTTCTTTGGCCTATCAGTTTTTGCGCTTTTTGTGGACTGCTGCATTCTTGTACAACAGGGTGGGGACATTCTCCTCCTGGGCCTGGCCCCATTGTAGGAATGTTTCTGTATTTTGAGGATTTTTTTGCAGTCCCAGCACCAGTGCTCCTACCAGGATTGGGCACTTTTACTTTTTTATTCTTGGTATTGTGCACCCAACTATTTCTTTTAATTTTTGACCTACTTCTGTCCATGATATATGCTATATAATCACAGTGTATATATCAGTGTCGCCTAGGTGAGGTTTTGTGAAAACAGGGTCCACCTCGCAAAGGTATTCACCACGACTTGAGAATGAATTAAATTTCAGCACTACTACTCTATTTTGCTTGCTGACATTTCACCTCTCCATTCAGACCCCAACTGCACGAAGAGAAGTCTGATGTTTTCAAAGAGTGATGGCAGTTTACTTATTTGGGCTAATTTGTTTTTGACGCAAGAGTTTTATGAAATGTTTCATGCATGGGAACTTTCAATGACTTGCATATCTCACACATTTCTCTTTACGTATATATTTATTTTATTTTAGTTTATGTACAAGACATTTTTAAAGTTGTAGACAGCCAATCCAACATATAATACCTTTATGTTACTTTTTAACTTTATGCATGAGCTTAAGTGTGTGTGCAAGTGGCAAATGCACATTTATATTTGCATGTCAGTACATATACATAAATATATATATATATATATATATATATATATATATATATATATATATATATACACATATATATCTATATGAGAACTTACACACATGCACACACATATTTGCACAGACATGCATATATGCATTTCATATGCACCCTTACACTAAATACATACATTCATGTATACACATAGATAGATAGCTAGATAGATAGATAGATAGATAGATAGATAGATAGATAGATAGATAGATAGATAGATAGATAGATTGACAGAGGGAACAAACTGTTAAATGAAATATCTAATAATATCAATGATGCAGGTTTCATATAAAAAATTTCCACATATTTATATCTATAATTAAATATATATCTATATCTTTATCTATAGCTTTGAAACTTAAAATTATAGAAATCTCATCCATTCCTAAGGTACCTTATTACTAGTGAAATGTGTATATGTAACTATGTATCTGTACCACAACTTGTTACCTAAATTTATGTTGAAACTGTGTACATTTTTGAACTGTTGAAACTTTAAGTTTGTATCTATATAAACTAACCTTTACTTGAATAGCTGTACTAATGTAACTTCCTGGAGCTTATCTCCCCAGGATTCTACTGAAAATGGACATGCATCCAGTTAGACCATCCCGGTCAACAAATGTAAAATAAATAAATAAATAAAATAAATATGTGTGTGTGTGTCTGTGTGTGTATGTTCTGCCTCTCCTGGCTGTGCATAGCAAGTATAATCTCCTAATCTGTAGCAACATGAATTGAGTTTACTCATCACCACAGATAGTGTTAGCAGACAGTGACTCAATCGAAATGACACCTCTGGAGACCTTTAAATAGTTTAATTTCCAAACTGTGCAGATCTTAATACAAGAAATCATTCCAAATAGGTGAAATAATGATGCTTTGACACACTCCAGCAATAGACATGTGGCTGCAATGGAGTTTAACACACAACTGAAGAAAATGGGGGAGGAGTGTGGAGTTAGCTAACAGAGCTAGGCTACAGAAAAACTGCTAGGATAAAATACAAAAAAGGCAATTTTTTAGCTGAACAACAAATACACAAGCATGTGTAACATGACACTCCACCTGAAATCTTTACATTTCACCAAATAACAATAACAATAAACATTCAGTCCAAGATATATTTGGAACCTCTTTATCCTCTGAAATCTGAAAAACAAGAGGGAGGGGAGAACAAGAGGACAAATGCAAATGTCATAATGAATTCTTGCTGTTGTCAGCATCTCTGAAGACTGGGGAAGCAGGAACAGGCACAGATGAAAGTTCAGGTAACAGAATCTTTCCATGTTTCCCTTCTTCGTTGTTTTTCTTTGGGGAGAGGAGTATCCTAATCCACATTTTCAGAAGTGAGCTGTCTTAATAGTACCTTGCCCTACATGGTAAATGGTGCTATGAAGCCCAGTGAATCATAGATGCTGATTAATACAGACAAAACTCCACATTTGGTGAAGGGCTTGTTACAAGTTGACATTTGAAATATGAATGAGTCTTGCTTGACCTTCCAAAGCAGCCCAAGGCTGCATTGCATGATGGTAATATTAGACCCTAGTTCAAAGTTTTTTAAACTGTCAGCATGGTCCTCAGAATGAAAGGCTCCATTTACCTTGACGCTGTTGGAGACAATCTTGTGAAGTCTGAGATTAGATACAGCCAGCATATCTTGAGTTCTGGCAAAAGATTGATCACTTTTTCCTCTGTGGGAAAAGATTTAAGCCTGTCATCTACATAAAAGTTTCTTTCAACAAACTGACGTGCATCAGATCCAAATCCCTTTTCACCTTCTTGGGCAGTTCTTCTCAATCCGTATATTGTGACTGCAGAGATGGGATGTTGCCAAACACATGTACCTGCATCTGATAGACTATGACCTTGTCGTTGACATCATTATTGTGGTACCACCAAAATCTGAGGTAGTTTCTGTTGTCTTCACGAACAATGAAACAATGGAACATTTGTTGGATGTTGGCCATTACTGCAATCAGTTCTTGTCTGAAATGGATCAAGACACCAGTTAGATTATTGTTCAGATTAGGCCCAGAGAGGAGAAGGTCATTAAGAGAAACACTTTCATGGTGAGTACTTGAGTCAAAGGCTACTCTGATTTGGTCTGGCTTGCGAGAGTGATACACACCAAAACATGGAAGGTACCAACATTCTTCCCCTTCCTTTAGGGGAGGTTCAGGTTCAGCATGATCTCTATCAAACACCTTTTGCATGAAGTCAACAAAGTGGTTTTCATCGCAGATTTTCTGTTTAGGGTGTGTCCCAGTGAAATAAACCGTGACTCTGCAAACTGCTTATTGTTTGGCAATTTCATTCTTGGTGTACACAATGGTAAAGGTGCCATCCAGCTGTTGGAGTTGTCCTGATAGAATTCTTCACTCATAATTTTCAAGAATTCCTTATCTTCCCTTGTGGCCGCCAACTGATTGTCTTCACTAGTGGTATCAAACACCATAATGCCAAGATTATCATCCCAGGAGTCTAAGCCATAGTTGTAGTCTTGGATGATTTGCTGTGGCTTACCATTACTGCATAATCTTTCTTTTACACAGTAGTGATGAGGACAGGGTTCAAAACAAGTATTGTGTCCATTTGGAAGAACACGTGTCTTGAATGAAGTAACCCTGTTAGGTCTCCTGACCTTATCTAAACAGACATTACCTATGACAACCCAACCTAGATCCAAGCGTTGGACATATGGAGCATTGCTTGGGCCATTAAAATATTCACATGCCTTGTGCACCCTCAGTATATCTCTACCAAGCAGTATCAGGATTTCAGTGTCTTTATCAAGGGGTGGCATTTGGCCAGATATGACCTTCAAGTGAGAGTGATGAGATGCAGCTTCTGAGGTAGGAATCTTTTGCCTGTTAGTTGGAATCTGGTTGCACTCAATGGGAGTGGCAGTGGAATTTCTAGGTTGCCATTGAGAGGAGCCACTATAAGACTGCTAGCTCTCCTGCCAGTGACTTCTGGAATGCCAGCACAAGTGCCCAGAGTGTAAGACATTGCATCCCCTGTTATGTTGAGCAGGTCAAAGAATTCTGATTTTGCAAGAGATTGATTACTCTGTTCACTGAGAATAGTGTACAGTATTACGGCTCTTTCAGGATGACCCTTGAGGTATACATGGACCAAGCATATTTTTGCACAAGATTTGTCACTGAGTCCTTCTCCACAAACTTGAGTACATGTGGCAGCAACTGGAGTAGGAGCCACTGTTTGTTCTACATTATCCCTGCCTTGCTTTGCCTCAGGAGGGTTAACTGTGGATCTGGTAGAAGTATGTTGAAATGGATGAAGTGCTTGTACATGATCATCACTGTCACATTCTATGCACTTTATAATGGCTCTACAGTCCATAGCAATATGCTCGGTGGAAGCACAGCATTTAAAACATACCTTAAATCTCTTAAGAAGTTCCTTGCATTCTTGCAGGGTTTTATTTTTGAGACCAATACATTTTCTGAGTGGGTGAGGATTGTTATGTATGGGGCATTGGCGATTCGGGTTTTCAATTTTCTTGCTTTGGCCACCTTTGTTGGAAACTGTAGAAGGTGTAGTTAAGACATCAGTCCATTTAACTGAAACCGGACCTCTGTGGCCTCTGTATGAGATATGCAAGTTTGTAGCCTTAGGAGGGGGTGGACCTGGACTGTGGGATTCTCCAAAGGAGAAGCTTGGGTCATTCTTGTCTCTGTAATTTTCCTTATGAATTCACAGAAGAAGGAAAATGGGGAAAAGGAGACTCTGTTTGCTTCCTTGTACTTTGATCCAACTGTTGCCCATTTTCCTTGGATATTATATGGGGCTTTGAAACTATTTTGTTAACCCCACGAGCAGTGTCCAGATAACTGAGACCTGGAAGGTGTGTGTCTTCCTTGGTTAGCTGAAGTTTGGAAAGAATGTCACTAAGCTCTTGAAACTTTAGATTGTCCTTGCCAGATATCTTTGAGAAACTCTGCAGCCTCTCGAATAAAGCATCCTCAATAACTTCAGGGCTGCCAAAGCTACATTCCTGTCTGTCCCAGGCAGCATTAAGACCCACAGTCGGGTTAGTGATATGAACAGCCTTGAGACGCTTAATACGTTCAGAGAAGCTGTGGCCAAGCCACCTGATGAGCAAATCTAGTTCTTTGGTAGCTGTAATGTCCAGATCACCAACTGCAGACTTAAAGGTGGACTTCCATCCTCTGCAGTTCTCAGGTCTGTCATCAAACTGTGTGAGGCCAGTTTTGATAAGATCTTTGCGAAGCATGTACTTTACAACCTGTGACACTTCTGTTGGTTCAGACTTTAAGTGAGGAGCTGTTGGCTGAAAAGTGTTGGTCACATTAACAGTGGCACCACTGCTGAATTACATTGGAACATACGGTGGTGCAAGAGCATCTAGCTGAGGAACTGGCTGAGAATTCATATGTGTAGGAGCTTGCAATGGTGCAGAGGCTCGGTTGACAGAAAGTTGATGACTACCTCCATAATGGGGTAGGTTAGCTTGAGCAAGGCTAGGCATGTCGTACTGACCTTGGCTGAGAGGTACTGCAGCAGTAGTCACTGGGAGTAATAGCTCTAAGGAAGGGTCTCTGGCTTCAGAAGCATCAGATAAGATGGAATGCTTGCTGCTCTGGTCAGCAACATAATCTGTAGTGCATTTAAGATAACTCTCTATGTCCACTGGACCTATGCTGTCTCTGTCACTCCCACTAGCAGCCTGCTCTAGACCTCTTTACTTTGCCATAGCTGTGGCATGTTCATACTCTTTTTCTAAGGCCTCTATTTCAGCCCTTTTGTGGATAGCTTCAGCCTGCCTTTCAGCTTCTCTGTGTGAAGCTTCTGCCTCTCTTTCTGCTTTTTTGTGTGGAGCTTCTGCCTCTCTGTAGGCAGCTTCTGCTTCTCTGTGGGCAGCTTCTGCCTCTAAATGAGCTTTCCTTTCTGCAAAGGCTGTCTGAATCTTAGCCTCCACTGGCTGTGCATAGCAAGTGTAATCTCTTAATCTGTAGCAAGATGAATTGCGAAGTTTACTCACCACCACAGATAGTGTTAGCAGACAGTGACTCAATCGAAATGACACCTGTGGAGACCATTAAATAGTTTAATTTCCAAACTGTGCAGATTGTAATACAAAAAATCATTCCAAATAGGTCCAATAATGATGCTTTGACACACTCCAGCAATAGACATGTGGCTGGAATGAAGTCTAACACACAACTGAAGAAAATGGAGGAGGAAGGTGGAGTTAGCTAACAGAGCTAGGCTACAGGAAAACAGCTAGGACAAAATACAAAAAAAGCAATTTCTTAGCTGAACAGCAAATATACAAGCATGTGTAACATGATAATGTGTGTATGTGATAATATACAGCACACTGAAGGACATACATGCATACATATATCTATATATCCTAAATACACACACACACACACACACACACACAGACATATACATATATATATATATATATATATATATATATATATATATATATATATATATATATACATATACATATATATATATATTTAGTAATGCTCTCAACAATACCAAGAATTCAGAAAGATCCTCACTCATTGCGCAAGTTGCCTATCACAGGTAGGTCAATTTATGAGAAGGCAAGAAAATGTGATTCAGAGGCAGCCAAAGGACTCATTATCAGCTCATTTGCATATAAATGAATCACACTTGTTAAACACTAGTGCTGTCAAACATGATAGCAGCCTTGTGTCATGCATGTCTTTAGTAAAGGGACTCCCCTAAAATCACACATACAAACGCACACACACACACACACACACACACACACACACACACACACACACACACACACACACACACACACACACATTTTTCCAGCTTCATCCATGTCCCTGCAGACAAACACATACACATATATACACAAGCACATATACATCAGCACACCATCCACCTGCACACCTTCACTGAACTTATCTGCTCTGCAACTGCTTCCTCGGGAGTAGATGGGTGAATCAATAATGCTCAAATGTCAGTTTTTCCTGTAACAGTGGAAAATTATGCATCTAAGTGTTCACCAGCATAAACTAGAAGATGCAGGTATTTCTGGAAGAAAGCACACTGCAAATTAGCATTAGCAACTCCACTGGATTGCCCTAGTAGCATGCAGCTTGACCAGTAGGACTGCCTTCCACTCTGAGGACTCCACCAGTGGGAAACTTCAGCTGTAGGGCATTCTAAGAAACAGATATGCCTACCATGAGAGGAAAGCCATTCGTTTTAAGTCTTCCTTCTGGAAGTAAGCCTTTTTGAATTCCAGCCTATCTTTTGAACCAAAACTGCAGAGTGCTTTTTCCAAGTATCACTTTTTTCTACTGCAGACTAGTTTGTGCTAGTTACCACTGGCAGATTTAAAAAATCCTTTTTCAGTACACCACATTTTTAACAGCAATTGTAGTTACTACAACTTTTTCTGGCATGGTCTCTGAAGATACTACACTTGTTGTGTGATCACAGGTTCATAGCTAAGTACTAGGCTAGTTGTGCTTGCAGGCCATTTTAAGCT
>NC_056736.1:468347407-468409907 GCF_019279795.1 Protopterus annectens | reverse complement strand
GTATGTGTTAATATGACAGATGGATTTTGACAGCCATTACCTCTTGTATTTTATCAGAATATTGCAGAGAATTGGAGAATATTTGAGCAAGAGTACTTTTATACAGACAGCTTATTCTGACAAAGATGCATGCACCAGGGAATTTATTTTGCTAAACCTAGCTGGATATACACCAGCAGTATATGAGGGAAAGGGTGAAAACCATCATATTGTTGTACAGGCTGACTCAAGGGAAGAGCATGACTGTTTGAGACACAAATTCAGGGAAATGTGTAAGCCCCCAGACAAATGTTACTTTAGAGAGGCATTTGTTTTACACAAGAGATCAAAATCAAGGGTTAAGTTTTGCTTATATTACTGACCTGAGAAACAAAGTTAAAACGTGTAGGTTTGGTGATTTAAAAGATGAGTTAATAAAGCACAGGCTTGTTTGTGGCATTTATAGTGCTGCAGTGAGAAAGGTTTTGCTTTGTGACAGTGATTTAACCCTGAGCAAAGTTATTGAGATTTGTCAAATCCATGAAGTTACAGAAAGGCACACAAATATGCTTGCAAGTGATAAGAGCATCATTTCAGCAGGTTTCAGAGCAAATGTAGACGGCATGCAACATATGGCTAGCAGAAGCAGGCCTGAGAACATGGCACCTGCCCCCCCCCCCCCCCCCCTTTGCAGGCTCCCCAGGTAAAACCTGTAGTATTCCAGCAAGTTCTAAGAAAAAGACATGCTCAGTGCAGTACAAGGGTGAGTCAGCAAAATCCAAATCAAGCTTTATTGTTAACTGTCACAATTGTGGTGCCAATCATAAGTCTAAAAGTGAAACAATGCTTAGCATTTGGTCAGCAATGCCACAAGTGTAAGAAATGGAACCATTTTCAAAAGTTTTGCAGATCAAGTAAACCTCACACGGTTATAAAGAAAGATCACTTAAAAAGTAAGTTGATTACACAGAGAGATGTAATTCTACTTTCTACATAGTTGGTGTATCAGTGATTGGTGAAAAGGGTGATATAGTAAATTTGTTGGCAAAGAATGAAGTGTTTTGTACTGTCCAGATCAATGGCAAATCCACTGAGTTCAAAGAAGACACTGGTTCAAAGTGTAATGTTATGTCAGCAGACACATTTGCTAAGGTAAGAGCTGGTGAACAACTTAATGTGGTCAGTTGTGCGAAACTTGTTGCTTATGGAGGTGAAGAAATTCAAACCGAATGCTCAGTAGTGCTTTCATGTTATTTGGCTAGGAACTGTTACAGCTTGTTATTCTATGCAGTCCGAAGACCTGTGCAGTCATTATTGGGTCTCAGAGACAGTTTGAGAATGAATCTGCTTTCCTTTACCAAAGAAGTTCATCATATAATCACATATCCTAGTTCCAATTTTACTGAAGCTATTTCCTTAGAATATGCTGATGTTTTCAATATCAAGTTAGGCAAACTTCTGGCTGTGTATTCTATGAAGTTAGACCTAGAGATTAGTCCAGTGGTCAGACCATCAAGAAAAATTCTGATAGCTCTACAGAATTAAGTCAAAGCTCAAATGGATAAAATGGTGCAGCAAGGTGTAATTTGTCCAGTTACAGAACCAGCTGAATGGGTGTTGTCCATGGTAGCAGCCCACAAAAAGACTCAGATGAAATCAGAATATGTATTGACCCAAGAGATTTGAACAAAGTAATAAAGAGACCACATCATCCTATGGGTACAGTTGAGGAAGTCAGCTTTAATATCAAATGGCACTTTTTTTTGGTCTTAGATGCAAAAAGTTCATTTTGGCAAGTGATGCTTCATCGCAAATCTTCACTACTGACTACTTTCAGTACCCCATGTGAAAGGTATAGATTCCTCAGGATGCCATTTAGAATAAATTCTGGGAGTGAAGTATTTCAGCGTGCAATGGAGCAAATATTTTCAGGTTATCCTTGTGCCATAATAATAGATGATTTATTGGTTGGAGGCAATGGTAAAGCAGAGCACGACAGAAACCTTAGGAAAGTTCTAGATAGACCATGTTAAAAAAACTTAAAGCTCAGTCCTCTGAAGTACAAATTTAGACTACCAGAAGTTACATATGTAGGTCATTTATTTGAAAAAGATTTGAAAATAAACTATTGAATAAAAGTCAGTAATGAACTGCAGGCACCTGCTTTCCTCCACACTCCTTTTAATCCAAACTTAAACAAAGTAAAATAAAGTTAGCACTTTCGTCTTACTCTAATAAGTAAGACTTCATCAGACAAGTGAAAAAGGTTAATTGACAATGTTATATACATTATTTAACGTCACATGGTAATGGTAGGTGCTTTCTAAAAGGCATATTAACCGTATTTAAAAACATCATAACAATGAATATACAATATTCAATAAAGGGAAGCAGTCAATCAATTCACATAAATGAACTAGTAACAATAAACAAAAAAAAAATCTAAAATTTAAAATAAAAAAAAATATATATATATATATATATATATATATATATATATATATATATATATATATATATTATAATATCAAAAATTAATCACAATTAATATTCGATATGCCAGTTTATCTAAAACTATTGTACTGTTATATCCTTAAAAATGTATATATATTAAAATATAATAACCTTTAATGCATGAAGGAGCTTAATTATCTCTGGATACATTTTAATTTTAATATGCAAGCTAGTGAACTCGTGTCATTTAAACCTGGTGGATTATAGGCATTTAATTTAATCTGCCACGTAAGTTCATAAAGTTCAAGTAATAACCCCAATGGACCCCCTCTGGGGTTGTGTTGAACTTGGTCAATGACCTTAAAGGTGAAACTATGATTTGGATGTTCGTGCACATGTTTTACTAAAGCGTTTTCTATTTTTCCTTTCCTGATACTGTACAAGTGCTCGTATATTCTGTCCTTGAATTTGCGGTCAGTTTTTTCCCCGTAAAACACTAGGACAGGACCTACAATTTGCCAGATAGACTACCCCATTGGAAAGACAATTGAACCTATTCTTAATAGTGTATTTCCTTCCCCTGATGGTAAAAGTACTATATACCCCAATAAATTTACAGTGGGCACAGCTTTTACAGTTGTACGTACCTGCGGTTCTAGTAAAGGAGGTACAATTATTCTGCAATAAATTTTTGAGGTTAGAACCCCTTCTATAGGTAATTCTGAGGAAAGGCTCAATAATAGAGGTCAGCTCCTTATCTGATTTCAATAAATTCCAATTTTTGTACAGTATCTGCCTAATAATCGGAGAGTGCAGAATATACGAGCACTGTTTATCCTGTTGAGGGAAGCAGTTCCAAGAATATGTATGTACAGCAACTAGTTAATGCCATTTTGGCATTAACAAAAAAAGTGAACAACTTGTCTACAGGTGTCAATGGCTTAATGGGCACATTTTCACCCAAACACCTGGATGTTCGAGTTCCGGTTTTGATGGAGAACACAACAGTGACATTGTGTATGGCTGAGGACGTCCCGAATGAGAGCCAGACTATATGCGCACCTTCAGTTAGCAGTAATGATGATGGGAATTTAGGCGTTTGCAACAATACCTCTCAACATTTACCACAACCAAGAGCCAGGAAGTTATTGTGGAATGCACAACCGCTAATTCTAATTACAGGCTCGAGAGGATTGAGTTCATCAGGGGGAGTCCTAGTATCAAACGGACTTCGAATGAGTTCAAATACAACCCAAACAGGTACAATTCCTTCTAATAATTCTGATAGCAATGTTAATATGCTGAATACAATATGCACTGATGTCAAGAATTGGTTGGATCAACTTGTGTCTTCAAATGAAAGCCAGGGGAGTAATTCTATTAATTAACAAACCAACAGAATGTACGAGCGTTTAATATTGTGGAGAATTTGAAGTTCTTTGATACTAAGTCTTTCAAAGTGAAAAAAACTGCAGTTGGAAGTGGTTTATTTTAAAGAATGTTTAGTAAGGCAGCAGGTATCTAAGGGCTTAAGGTTCTGGCGCTTTCCCACAGGTTTGGTGCATAATTCACCCTTCCGCCAAGAACTGTTAGCCTTGTTTTATAGGCAAGGCTTGGAACTTTTGGAGGTATTCATTAAATATTATTCTGTTAATATTGAAGGCCTAAATGATGAAATAACTGTGATGAGCAATAATATTTTAAAAGACAAGGACTTTGCTCATTATAAATTTGAATATGAATGCATTTTCTCTAGCATAAATGGGCAGTTAGAGAAGATGAACATAACAAAGAATAAGAAACTAGCTAGGGGTAACAATGATTATATTAAGGGGTCAGCTTACCCCAAGCCACCTCCCACTCAAGAATGGCTCAACCCTACAACTCAGTTGACTGATAATAACAGTGTGGAAGGTGACTTTGGTCAAAATGAGGAGGGTATGGAAGAGCTCGATTAAAGTACTTCGGAACGCACTTATGCTGAAGCAGCCTCTACCGCTAACTTTAATAACTCAAATGCAAACAGGACTAATTCCAGCTGGAATGGCCGTTTAAGGAATAACAGTAGGAGATATAATAATAATAACAATCGTCTAACTGGTGAACCATCTTTCAATGATTTACACCAACCTAGTACCAGTGGTTGGAATCAAAATTTTCACAGGAGAGGCTGCCAGCTGTCGAACTCAGTGAACAAGTCCAACTCCTACACAATGAAAAAGCAGGCTCCAAATCGAACAATTCAGGGATAGCTGATTCTCCAGCTAGAGATGGACTAGCTGGAGCTTCAGGTCCTTGTGTACTTCCTGTATTTGGTTCTATTGCCGATACACTTAAAATAACTTGTAATAGTACACAGGACTTCAAAATCTTTAATTATTCGAATGTGGAGGTGGACATTGCTTTGGCTGACTTATTGGCAAAGGGCCAAACATTTGTGCCTAACACAGGGGCTAATATGGCCAAAACTATTATTGACTTAAGGTTATTCATGCGTAGGATTAATTTAGAATTTTTATTTAAGGAGCAACCCAGAACCAAGAATGAATGTAAAGTCCTTAGCACATTTAATCCACCCTTACCACCAGGTTTGGATGTTTTTGAAAAGATTTGCAAGTTAGATTTAAGGGATGGTTTAGAGAATAATAAAAGCAGACTACCGAACAATCAAAACAACAAAAACAACTTTACAAGGGATGACAAAGAGATAATAGCTAGATTGAATTTTCAGAATGTAAGGGTTATCAAACCGGATAAGGGTGGGGGGTAAGTTTTTTTTGACAAAGACGATTATATAACACGTATGGAGAGGGCGCTTGACTCAGACCACTATAGTGTGGCTTCCCTTAATGAAATAAACTGGACACACCAACAATTTAAGGTGTTTTTGAATGACCTTTTTTATAGAGTCTCGTATGTCCATTGATTTATATAACTATATGTCATGTTTAGCCCCACTCACTTTAGTAATTTTTGGGATACCAAAGATACATAAAAAATTGTTGAACCCACCTCTCCAGCCTATAGTTGATGGTAGAAACTCCATAACCTACCCCTTGGCCAAATTCGTGGACACCAAACTTAAGAAATATGTGGAACAGATTGAATATATCTGCAAGGACTCATGCTCATTCCTAAAAAACATCAGTGAATTGACACATGGAGACAACACCATACTATTAACAACTGACGTAAAGGACCTATACACAGTAATACCTATAGATAGGAATAGAATGTGTGTCTAGTTTGATTCGCTCAAAAGGAGCCACCGAAAGTGAAATTTATTTGCTGCAAGAGTTGTTGGATTTAATACTTACAACAACTACTTTATGTTTAATGGCAGGTATTTCCTACAAAAAAATGGGGGGGGGGTGGCTATTGGTTCGCCTTGCGGTGCGAGTTTTACCAATTTGGTGATGGCGCAATGAGAACTCTGCCATATTTTTAGCAACAACTCATATAGAACAGTATTCATTATCACACCCGGTTTTTGGATGATGTGTTTATCATGTTCAATGGTTGTATGCAAGACATTCCATAGTTTGTTTTTTATCTAAATGAATCCACCAACTTTTTGGAATTTACCTATAGTTCGGGTCACAATAGCATAACCTATCTGGATGTAGAACTATATAGGGACCAAAATGATGTATCGAATTCACAGGAAGCCAACATACTCAAATTCATTCCTGCACTTCACCAGTTGTCACCCCTTGAAACAGAAAAGATCTGTTGTTAAGGGCCAACTAGTGAGGGCAGCACAAATGGTTTCCAAAGATAATGAGCTCAGACTTGAATGTTAGGTATTATATGACATGTTTTTGAAGCGAGGATACCCCGAAAATTTACTTGACAAGTTGACCTTTGAGTTACAGCATTACAGAACGACCAGAGAATACAGGCCTATTTTAACATTAGATTTGAATAGGATTGGGGGGATCAACAGAGGGTACTACACCTGTACTCGCCATTGGGGAAAGGTTACGTTGATTGACATTAATAACGACCTTTAGTTTGGACACTCCGATTATTATGCAGATACTGTACAAAAATTGGAATTTATTGAAATCAGATAAGGAACTGACCTCTATTATTGAACCTTTCCCCCAGAATTACCTATAGAAGGGGTTCTAACCACAAAAATTTATTGGAGAATAATTGTACCTCCTTTACTAGAACCGCAGGTATGTAAAAATGTGAAAGCTGTGCCTACTGTAAATTTATTGGTGTAGGTAGTACCTTTACCATCAGGGGAAGGAAATACAGTATTAAGAATAGGTTCAATTGTCTTTCCAAGGGGGTAGCCTATCTGGCAAATTGTAGGCCGTGCCCTAGTTTTTACGTAGGAAAAACTGACCGTAAATTCAAGGATAGAATATACAACCACGTGTACAGTATCAGGAAAGAAAAAATAGAAAACACTTATTGGTGTTATTACTTGAACTTTATAAACTTATGTGGCAGATTAAATTAAATGCCTATAATCCACCAGGTTTAAACGACACAAGTTCACTAGCTTGCATATTAAAATTAAAAAGTATCCAGAGATAATTAAGCTCCTTCATGCATTAAAGGTTATTATATTTTAATATATATACATTTTTAAGGATTTAACAGTACAACAGTTTTAGATAAACTGGCACATTGAATATTAATTGTGATGATGCTTATATATTATATTATTATATATATATATATATATATATATATATATATATATATATATATATATTATATTTTTTTTTTTTTATATATATATATTTTTTTTTTTGGTTATTGTTGAATTGTTACTTATCTTCCTTTATTTAATATTTTATATTCATTTAGATGTAAATATGGTTAATAATAATTATTAATATTATGCTACCAGCACCTGTGATTTCTATGATGTTAAAAATATTAATATAATATTGCCAATTTTTCTTTCACTTGATGAAGTCTTACTTAGAGTAAGACAAAAGTGCTAATTTTATTTTAATTTGTTTAAGTTTGGATTAAAAGGAGTGTAGAGGAAAGCAGGTGCTTGTAGGTCATTTATTTACTAACACTGGCTTACAGCCAGACCCATCCAAGTAAGTAGCCATTCTTGAGATGCCAACACCAGATAATGCTCAAGCTCCAAAACATTTTCTTGGTATGACCAACTATTTAGGCAAGTGTATACCAGACTTCAGTGAGTTGACAGCCCCTTTGAGAGAGCTGATGTGTAAATATCTTACATGATCTTGAGCAAATAGCACCATTTCAGCATCTCATTATAAGACCTTAAACACCATACACCATTGAGATATTTTGAATATAGTAAACCCAGTCTTGATTCTTCCTTTGATGCTTCGTGAATTTGGTCTGTTCTTAGGCAGCAGTTATTCTGCAGAGGTAGACAGGCATCTATAGATCTTTTCACAACCGAAATACATTATGATCAAACTGAGAAAGAACTTTTGCCAATGGTATTTGCATGTTCAAAGTTATATGATTATATTTATGGTCGAGCTATTCAGATTTAAACTGATCACCAACCTCTAGTTACTATTCTAAAGAAGCTTATGCATTCAGCTCCAGCGATACTACAAAGAATGATGTTCATATTGCAAAAGTACTTCAAAATGGTCTATACAGAAGGCAAAGTTCTTTATCTGGCTGATACCTTATACAGATCACACAGAAATACAACAGAACAGCTTGATGCAGAGAATGTTGTCTTTGACGTCATGGAAGTGTGTAATTTTTCTACCATGAGACTTGATGAGCTGAGAATTCATACAAAGACTGATCCAATTTTGCAAAAGCTCAACCACTGCATTAATGTTGGATGGCCATCAAAGCAATCGAGTGTACCACCTGAAGTGCAACCTTATTTTCCTTACAGAGATGAGATGTTAATGGAAAATGGCATTATTTTCAAAGGTCCTAAAATTGTTGTTCCTGCTTCTGTACAACATGAATAAATCCAGATTTTGCATCGTGGTCACTCAGGTTCCAAACCTACCAAAAGTAGGGTGAGAGGACTAGTATTTTTGCCTTCTCTAGTAAATGACATTGATAAAGTACTTTCTTCTTGTTCAGTATGCAGTAGTACTAAACTGCATTTGCAAAATGAACCACTTCAGCTAAGCCAAGTTCCTGAACTAACTTGGTCAACAGTAGCCACCAATATATTCAAGTGGAACAATCAGCATTACTTGGTGTTGGTAGAATCTTATTTGGGTCTATATCAGCATATTGACTGCTGAAAACACTGAATACAATTTAATTGAACTGAAATGTCAAAAGAGCGAACTGATGGAACAGCGATTTCTTACCCAGGGAAAGAAATCGGTGTTCCATGTAAAAAAAAACATGTAATACTTTAAACACTAACAGAAATGGGGAACATGGGGGCTGTCTCCCCACACCCCTTACTTAAATATACCAACTCCAAGACCGCACCACAATGGAGGAAATAGCAAACTCCAATGAGAGCCCACCAATTTCTTTCCCTGGGAAAGAAATCAATGTTCCGTCAGTTCGCTCTTCTGAGATTTCGAACATTTCAGTTCGATGAAATTAAATTCGGCATTTTCAACATTCCATATGCTGATAGGAACTCTCTTATTCAAACTGGTTTGAGATTGATTTACTACCTAATCTAGCATCCACTGCTGATATCACCAAGTTGAGACATCATTTCTCAGTCCATGGTAGTCCACACAAAGTTATTTCTGACAGTGGCACCCAGTTTACCAGTCAGTTGTTTCAGAAATTTGCAAAAGAATGGGACTATGTACATGTTACTAGTAGTCCAGAATATCCACAGACAAATGGACTAGCTGAGCATGCAGTACAGAGTGCAAAGCAATTATTAGAGAAGTCAAAGAATGATAATACTGATGTCTTTTTGAATTTAGTCAGTCTCAGAAACATACCCCATAATGATATACTTGGCTCACCTGCTCAGAGACTTCTATCTAGGCAAACCAGAATAGCATTGCCTATGAATTTCAGTTTGCTAAGGCCTAAAGCTAAGTACAACAGAACAATCAAAGCCCTACTATTCAGAAAGCATTCTTGCCAGAAGTCCAGCTATGATAAACCAAGCATTTTTCTTCATCCATTGAAAGAAGGAGAGACAGTGAGATTACAAACAGCGAAAGGTTTTGACTGGATTGGTCAAGTAACAGGTATATGTACCAAGCTGAGATTCTACTTCATAGAATCTGGGGGTGTGGATTACAGGAGAAATCACAGACATCTTCCTGTATCAGAATCAAAATCGCAGCATTGCTCATGTGAAATAGACTCTAGATCTCAGAGCAATCCAGACAATGTACCTATTCAAGAACATGTCCTAACTTCTTCTAATGTTCCATATGTTGTCCAAGTCCTTCATTGTTGTAGACAATCCCAGACAGTCCCTCAGTTGCTACTTTTATGTTAATTTTATGTCACATGATTTGGTAGTATTTTTCAAACCTAGTGTGAACCCCTGGACAATTGTGTATAATTGTGTATAATTAATCCTGTATAATTGCATGACAAAGAGTTATTTTGTCAATCAATGTCATAAAATGTGCATATAATGCTAGCTTCAGTGTCATCAGTGCAGCCAGAGTATAATAGCTAGTTTGTTTATAAGTTTATATAAATTAAATTTATTAAGGGTCAATCCTGATGTGTTTGTACATAATAAAACTGCTTGAGCAGAACCCACAAATGCATGCTGTTTCATACTGAGAGTTGTATTTGCTGTTTGTGAGTACTCTATCCATGCTTTTCTGTGTTATAGTCAAATATCATATAACTGATTTGTTTGCAGTTTAAATCATTCTCTAGAGTCTCCTTGCTCCTTTATCTGTTTAAAACATTTATTTAGTGGCTACAGCTAGTAGCTGTAATAGTGTGCATTACTATAATTGCATTTTTATTCAACTACTAAACTGTAAACTGCTTTTTAATACTGAGACTTGTATTTTCTCTTTGTGAGTGCTCTTTCTATGCATTTATCATGAGGTTTCTGTGTTCTGCCCAGGTGGCATAATCTTGATAGAGCCCTGCTGTTCTCCAGGCCTGGTAGTTTTGTTTGTTGAGTTTCCTGTGTTTCTGGCAGCCATTTTCTGCTGATAGTCTGTTGTCTTCATTATTATTGAGAGTAACAGGGTTTTCTGACCTTCTGTAGCATGAGTGATTGGATAATAGCAGGGGCTAGTAGGACTGAGTAGTAATTCAATCTTCTTGATTCTTCCATCCTGTCTGGTATATAAACCCTGTGTCTGTAAAAGGCTGTGCTTGTATTTATCAGGCTGTGAATTGTGATTCATTACTGAGACTAAATAGAAGTTCCTTAAGAATCCAAGAGCAGGATAAGTTATTTCTTACACTTATTTCATTGAATTGCACTTCTGTCATGCTTATAATTGTGCTATACAGTTAATCTACTACATCTTGCACTGTTATAAAGCTTTTTTTACTGTTTCACTGCATTTATGTACTGTTTTATACTGGTTTAACCATATTTTTCATTGCTAGATACTGTTTCATTACTCTAGTTGCATGTTTACTGAATTACTTAACTGTAAACTGCTTTTTCATACTGAGAGTTGCATTTTCTGTTTGTGAGTGCTCTATCCATGCTTTTCTGTGCATTTTTGATTTTTTTTGAGGTTTCTGCGTTCTAGTCAGGTATCATATAACTGATTTGTTTGCAGTTTAAAGCATTCTCTAGACTCTCCTTGCTCCTTTGTTTAAAACTTTCATTTAGTGGCTACAGCTAGTAGCTGTAATAGTTGTATATTTGATCTGGGACACTCCTCCCAGTCTAGTGTCATTAGTTCATTCTACCTAACAGAGAGAGAACACTTGTGAAGGCCAACTCACTTAGATTCTTAACCTTGAATTAACTTCTGTTCCAGCTTTCTCCTTTTCCACTTTACTAAAAAAAAATAAATTCTAAGCTTCTTTCCCCTTTTCCTGTAACAAGTCTAGTCCAGATACAGATTTGCTGTATCCAGGACTGTTTGCAAGCTCCTGAGCCTCCAAGCCTTTCTGTGGTGGAAGGAAGCCTTCTAGCTTATAAGTGGGAGTGGTAAGCACTAGGTAACCTGTCTACCACATAAGGAGTGGGTTCTGGCCCAGAAATTGTAGTTATTGTCCATTTGGGCAGTTTATCATCTCTCTCTCAACTTTCTGATTTAAAAGCCCGCATTTGCACTTGTTTCCCCCTTTCCTGTAACTATAGTCCAGATACAGATTTGCTGTATCTAGGACTGTTTGCAAGCTCCTGAGCCCCCACCTAAGCCTTTCTGTGTTGCAGGGAAGTCTTCTAACGTATCAGTGGGAGTGGTAAGCACTAGATAGCCTATCTACCACAAGTGTAGTGGTTCTTGGCCCAGAAATTGTAGTTTATTGGTCGTTTGGGCAGTTTTTCCATCTCTTTCAACTTTCTGGTTTAAAAGCCTGCATTTACTCTTGTTTCCCGCCTTTCCTGTAACTAGTCTAGTCCAGATACAGACTTGCTGTATCCAGGACTCTTTGCAAGCTTCTGAGTGGTGCCAGAGCCTGCTCTTCAATTTTTCCTTTAGGTCTACTAGTTCTGTACTCTCCTGCACTTTACCAGACTTCTTGTAGCAATTATTGTAGCACACAAGTGCTACCAGCACTAAACGTTCTACATGGAAACAGAGCTAGTACTTATTATCACTGCCCACCCCACCAGGCATGTCTAAAGGTCAGTTCCCTGTGCTTTCTCCTATTAACCTGGTCAACTTGGGCATCCTGAGGCAATGTAGCAACTGCCTCATGTACACTGACAACCCTCTCCTCTTAGCTTCCAACACTCAGACTTGTGAGAGATGCACTTATATATCCAAACTGGAAGCCATGCACTCTCCAGCAAGACCAGAATAGCTGGTCAAGAAGAGAAGATCAACACTTGCACCACACCACATGGAACACATAGCTCTCCAGAACACACACCAGCACTGCCTTCACATAAAAACACAAACCACACACCCACCTTCATGGAGGCTCTCAATAAAAATCTACCAAAGCAGCAGAGCCCTCCAAGGCAGAAATGCAGTTGACCACCACAACACAACACTAATCACGAGACACATAAATCTCCTAAACAGTGTGCCACTCAACCAAAGCCCCAAAGGCAAAACAGCATGCCCAACAAACTAGTCATAGGTGACTCAATAGTGAGGCACACTGATGTCCCACTCACTAGGTTGAATAAGGAGAAAGTAACAGTTAGCTGCCTGTCAGGTACCAGGATCTGACACATAACGCATGCACTCAGGTCACTCAACAACAGGTACAAATATGACTCTGTCATTGTACATGTGGGTGTGAATGACCTGAGATGTACCTCCCTGGACTACATGAAAAGATACATGGCGGAGCTCTCAGATTATGTAGCCCAGCCGGGTATGACCCTAGCCCTGAGCAGCATCCTACCATCATCCAAAATTATAACACAATGCAAGCGGAAAATTATTAATTTCAACAAGTGGCTAAATTTCTGGTGTCATTCTAAGGGGATCCAGTATCTGTCTGCCTGGGATGACATGATTGACAAACCTCAATGCTTTGCCAGAGATGACCTGCATCTGTCACCTCTGGGCTTCAGGATACTGGCCAAGGCTCTTGCCACTCCTATAGTACCTATTTTAGATGGAGTTCCAAAGACCAAATTACTACCATAGCAGCTTCAAACAAATGCAATCTGAGGGTCATATTGCTCATTGCTAGAAGTTTAAATCTCAAAATGCACTCACTCAAGGCACTCCTTAAAATGGAGAACATCGACATTTGTGCTGCAATAGAGACCTGCTTCAAGGCAGCAGAAAGCACCCCTGCACTACCAGGCTATAACTCATTCCACACCTTTTGGCTCCAGAACTTAGACCAAAGCTACAAATGCGGTGGTGTCTCCATATTCATAAGGGATGCACAAACCTCCAGACTGGTATCCCAATATAATGCATCAGAGATATTTCAGGTGCAGCTAACATTGGGTAAAACAGTGATTTAGGTTGTAGCCTGCTATAGGTCCCCAACCATGTCCCAAGACTCGCACTCCACGTTCCTAAGATGTTGGAGAATATTAGGGTTCAACTTAACACTCTCATACTGGGTGACATCAACTACCCCTCCATTAACTGGGTAAACTACTCATGCACCAATGCACTTGTCCAACGTTTCCTAGAGTTCATTAATTCCAGTGCCCTGGAGCAGCTTGTTCTTACCCCCACTAGAGGTAGCAACATCCTTGACCTGGTCATTACTAACATGGGTGATCGTTGCTCTACACCAGTAGACAGTTCCTCCCAGGTTAGATCCGACCACAAACTAATCATCTTGTAAATCCACATCCCTCCCCCACCCCCCCAGCAAAAGTAACCACCATGAAAAACTTCTCCAAAGCTAACTTTGGGATCCTAAAAACAGAGGTGGCTAACCTCATGGCACCCATGTAAATGGAGAATAGTTGCATGACTGCAGAATCATACACCAATGCACTGTACGAACACGTACATAAATGCATGGATCTCACCATACCCAAAAAAACCAAGACACTGTCCTCCAAAAAAAGGAAGCCAATCTGGTGGTCCCCTGCAGTAAACAAACTCTACAACAGAAGGAGGAAACTGAAGCCGAATAAGGTTAAGTCCCAAGACTGGAAAAACTCCCTTATCTGCCTCAACAAAAAGTTGAGATCCCTCATCAAATCCTCTAAAGTTAGGTATGAAAACAGAATTGCAGCAGATAGTAAAGACAACCACAAGGCCTTCTATAGTTATGTAAATAATCTCCACGGCAATACCCAGATTTGCTCTGAGCTACTGCACAATGGTACCTCCTATACTGAGCCAACAGATATTGCCAATATACTGGCTGACAGATTCAGTGCCAACTCAACCCCTCTCCCCCTCAAGGGACCAGTCACAATACCATTAGATTCCCAGGCACCCAGTATTACTGCTGCACAGGTTAAATCAGCACTGTCCAAGGCCAAGAATGCAGCTTCTATGGGACCTGACAATATCCCTGGCTGTGTTCTACATGAACTACAGAGTGAACTGGCACCTCACCTGTCTGTCCTGTATAAACACAGCCTCACCTCAGGCTTTGTCCCTGCCGGATGGCACACTGCTACAATTATCCCTCTCTACAAAGGAGGAGTGACTACAGACCCTGGGAACTATTGCGTCATTAGCCTGACGAGTCTGATATGCAAAGCTATGGAATGCATCATCAAAGACCTAATAAACAAGGATATATGGACTCTCCAAACTCTGGATCCTGCACAATTTGGTTTTGTGAAGGGTAGATCATGCCTGCTCAACTTGGTTGACTTCTCTGAGTCAGTCACCAGAGCTGTGGATGAAGGCTAGTTGTTTCATACAGCCTACCTTGATCTGACCAAGGCTTTTGATACCATTCCCCACTCAGGAATCATAGAAAAACTCACTAAGCTTGACATCAACCCCTGTAGCACTAGGTGGGTTGCAAACTGGCTCACAGATAGAACCCACAGTGTGAAAATAGCTGACTCCAAGTCAGACTGCCAATTAGTCATGAGTGATGTCCCACAGGGTTCAGTCCTGGGTCCTTTCCTGTTTGGTATCTACTTCTCTGAAGTCCAGGCCAACACGAAGGGACTCTGGCTGACAAAGTTCCCAGACAATTGCAAGTTGGGAGCAATTATTAACTCTTCAAGTGCTGTTGACATCCTACAGAATGGCTTCACTGTGACCAACGACTGGTGTCAGAACCATGGCCTTAAGCTCAATGCCAAAAAATGTGTCGTCATCCCCTTTGGGAAAAACTCGGTTCCCATGAATTACCACATTGATGGTAGTCCACTGAACACAGGTGAGGTTATAAGAGATCTGGGAACACAAGTTGGCAGCAGCCTGTCTTTTGATCACCACATTGCCACTGTGGTCAGAAAATCCTTCCTTGTGGCACATCTCATTACTAAGGGTTTTGCATCCAGGAATAAAGAGGTCATTGTCTCCTTCTACTCTTCCCTCATTAGGCCAGTCATCGAGTATAATGCCCCATTTGGCATATACCTCACTAGACACCTGCAACAAGTGGAGAGGCCACAAAAGTACTTCACAAAGAGGATCCTAGGCCTTAAACACTTGTCTTATATGGACAGACTCAAAAAACCCCAACTATTCTCTGTCTCATATCACCTACTTAGAGGTGATCTCTGCTTGACTTACAAAGCCATGTCTGACCTAGCTCTGTTTGAAATGCTACATCTAAAGAAATCCCAATCCCTCCACACCACATGCTCCAGAAAATTACCACAATTAACAGAACATGCTGGAGGGACAGGTTCATAACCCAGAGACTGCCCATGCTATGGAACAGACTTCCCATACATGTCAATCAGAGCACCTCACTGACCCTCTTCAAGAGAAATCTTGTTGAGTGGACAGGAAACAGAAAATTCACTCCAGGGATAACACCAGTTGCTGTACTCAACAGAGGCACTGGGAACTAATGTCGGGTAGCACTATGCCAGGGTAATCCAATGGCAAGGCCTGTAAAGGCCCCAGGGCCATTAGCTTAGTACACACCTGTGAACCTATGAACCTATGTCTGTTTTATCCTGACTGGGCGAATGACAGGTAGGAGGTTTAATGCCCAACATGCAAGACTTTATATGTGTGTGTGTGTGTGTGTGTGTGTGTGTGTGTGTGTGTGTGTGTGTGTGTGTGACCATGTGTATCCACTTCTCCTGAGAAGAATGCATTTGGTGTCCCTTAGCTCAACTGGTTAATCAATATGACAAAGTGAATATAGTTTCAGAATGAGTGGGTTCAAATCCCAGTATAGCTATTTTCTATCTGGTGAACATCTTTGAGAAGGTCATCAAAGCAATGGTAAGAGCAAAACTGTTTGCACTGTCTACCTTGACCTGGACAAATCCTTTGACACAATACTCCACTCAGGAATTACTGACAAACTCAAGAAGCTGAGTATAGATCCTTATGTCACCCAGTGGATAACCAGCTGGCTCACAGACAGGACCCAGGACATTAGAATTGAGGAGTTCACATCTATAAAGAGGCTAGTCACATGCAGAGTTCATCAGGGATTGGTTCTGGGTTCACTTATTTTTGACATTTCCTTCTCTGAATTCAAGGCCAAGGTAAAAGGCCTTTGGCTTACTAAATTTGCAAATGATTGCAAATTAGGAGCAGGCATAGAATCTGCCACCAACACAAATGTTCTCCAGGAAGGGGTGACACAGACAAATAACTTGTGTCTGAACCATGCACTAAAACTAAATGCCAAGAAATGCAAAATACAATCTTTCAGGAAGCCATCCATCCCTGGTATCTATCATACAGTAGTGAGAAAAGCATTCTATATTGTGCACTTACAAACAAAGGTATGGCATCTAGGTCCAAGGAGGCCATTATTCCATTGTATTTAGCATTCAATAGACCTATAATCATACCTCTCAACTTGGAATCATCAAATCTGGACAAAGGCCAATGAAAAGTAGGTACAACTAGCTAAAAATCTGGATGCTGATTAACATAAAATTTGCATGCATAATTATGCAATCCTGCCCACTCCAATGGAATTGTGGGATAGTAGCATTCAAACTCAAATTGAAAAACAGACAACATATTAAATAATACAAAATATAACGAGGACAATACTGTTTTCTATTTGAACTTGTATAAAACTAAAATGCAGTTTTCTGTTATAAAAATAAAATGAACTGCTACACTCATTTACACATACTCATTACTAAGGTAACAGAGTACATCAGGGAAGCAACAATGCACTACCAGGGATTTCCATGCAAGAATACTGTGCAGCATGAGTACAGGTACAAAACACATGCATAGTGGTGTGGCCCATGCCACTGAATTCTTCATAAACAAACATCATCATCACTACTGTACATGCTAAATAAACCATCTGCATAAGAATGCTTCTAAATAGTCAAACAGGGACCTGTATTTATATGGCTCTAGTGAACAACTCTTCTAGTCTGCTATATTCTGCATCTATGTGAATGTGCTGTGCTGTGCTGTACACATTGCACAAGGTATAGGTTCATAGGTTGGTACTAGGCTATCGGCCCTAGGGCCTATACAAGCCTAGTCATAACAATTCCCTGGATATTTCTTCCCACAATATTTACTTCCGTGGACCCCTGTCTAGCAGGGTGACCGACGTGATCCCCTGGGTGAATTTCCTATCTCCCATCCAATCATCAAGGTTCCTTTTAAACAGGGCCAAGGAGGTGCTCCGCTTGACATATATGGGCAGTCTATTCCAGAGTCTCTGGGTCAGGAACTTATCCCTAAAGCATGTTTTGTTCATTGTGATGACAAGGTTTAGATCCATGAAGCATATGGCTCTGAGGAATTGGGATTTCTTTAAGTGGAGCATGTCCAACAGCTCAGGGTTTGACATGGCCTTGTATGTTAAGCAGAGATAGTCTCTGAGTAGATGATATGCTACAGAGTATAGCTGGAGTTTTTTTAGATGGTCAGCATAGAGCATCTGCTTTAGGCATGTGATTCTTTTAGTGAGGTATTTCTGTGGCCTTTCCAGCTATTGCAGATGTCTTGTGAGGTACATACCAAATGAGGCATTGTACTCTATAATTGGTCTAATGAGGGATGCATACATTGGAGCAATGACCTTCTTTTTTTTGGATGAAAAGCCCTTAGTGATGAGGTGTTCCACATAGAGGAATATCCCGACTGTTGTGGTGATGTGGTTATCAAGGTGAGACCACTCTTCACCTGAGTCTCTAAGTCTCTCATCACACTTTTGGTGTTTAGTGTACTGCCACCTATATTGGTAATTCATGGGTACATGTTTTTTCCCCAAAGGGGATAACTATACATTTCTTGGCATTATGCTTGAGCCCATGGCTCTGGCACCAAGCATCTGTTTCTGTAAGGCCCTTTTGTAGAATATCCACATAATTTGGGGATTCAATAATGGCTCACAGTTTGCAGTCATCTGCAAACTTTGTTAGCCAGAGTCCCTTAGTGTTGGCCTGTACTTCAGAGAAGTAGATGTCAAACAAGAGCGGTTCTGGGAATGAAAGGTACTTCACTTGTCACTTGTCTGGAGCTGGATTTGGAGTCAGCTACTTTTACAATCTGGGTTCTGTCAGTAAGCCAGTTGGCAACCCATCGAGTGATGTAGGGATTGCCCCTTCACGAACCCAAGCTGGGTGGGGTCCAGTGTTTGAAGGTTGCCAATATCTTTGTTTATAAGTTCCATGATAATGTGTTCCATGCCCTTGCAGATCAGGCTTGTCAAACTGATGGTATGGTAGTTTCCAGGATCCAAGGTGGATCCCCCCTTCTGGAGTGGGATAACTGTAGCTGTACGCCACTCAGTGGGCATGAAGCCTGAGGTGAGGCTATGATTAAACATGACACTTAGGTGAGGTGCCAGTTCATTTTGTAGTTCATGTAGTACACAGCCCGGGATGTCATCTGGTCCCATGTTTGCTGTATTCTTAGCTTTGGAGAGTGAGGTTTCTACCTGTGTGGCTGTGATTACCGGAATTTGGCAATCTTTTGGTATTGAGATGGGCCCTTTAGGGGTGAGATGGGGGTAAAGTTGACACTAAATCGATCTGCCAGGATATTGGCAATATCCTTTGGATCAGTATAGTTAATGCTATTCTGTTGTAGCTCAGAGCATATCTGAGCATTGCCATTTAGATTCTTGACATTACTATAAAATGCCTTATGGTTGTTTTTGGAATCTTTAGCAATTTTATTTTCGTAACTGGCTTTGGAGGATTTTTTGAGGGATCGCAGCTTCTTACTGAGACTGGTAAGGGAGATTTTTTGCATCCTGGGATTTTCTTCTTTTCTGAAACATTTTCTTTCTTCTGTTGTATAGTTTGTTTATGGCAGGGGACCACTAGATTGGCTTCCTTTTTTTGGAGGAGAGCATCTTGGTTCTATTTGGGATGGCACGATTCATGCACAAGTGGATGTGCTTGTACAGTGCCTTAGTGTAGGATTCAGCAGTCGAACTTTCAGCTCCTGTCTGCATAAGTGTCATGAAGTTTGTCACTTCAGACTTGAGTAGCATGAAGCTTGCTTTGTAGAAGTTTTTTACGGAGGTTTCCTTACTGGGGGATGGGGGTGGGATGTGGATGTCAAGGTTGATTTGCTTATGGTCAGACCTGACCAATGAGGGGGTGACCACTGGTGTGGAGCATCTATCTCCCATGTTGTTAATGACCAGGTCTATGATATTGGATCCCCTGGTGGGACAATGGGTTAGTTGATCCAGGCCGTTGGAATTTATGAATTCCAAGAACCGTTAGGAAAAGGTGTTGGTACCTGATTAGTTTTCCCAGTTAATGGCAGGGTAGTTGAAATCACCCAGTATTAGGGTGTTTGGTTGTATCTTAATATTTTCCAGTATGGTTAGAAAGGTGTAGTGAAAATCTTGGGGCATGGTGGGGGATCTGGAGCAAGCTACAAGTTGGATTGTAGTCTTACCTAGTGTTAGTTGCACCTGGAGAATTTCAGGTGCATTGTGTTGGGCAACTAGCCTGGAGGTGTGAATATCCTTGGTGAGTATGGACACTCCTCCACCTTTAGTGTTTTGGTCTTGGTTTGGTGGCAAAAAAGTGTGGTAATTGTTATAGCCTGGTATTGCAGGGGTGCTCTCTGGAGCCTTGAACCAGGTCTCAGTTACTGCACAGATATCGATGCTCTACATTTTTAGGAGTGCCTCGAGAGAGTGCATTTTGAGGTTTAGACTTCTAGCATTGAGTAGCATTACCTTCAGATTTTGCATGCTTGTGCCTGTTATGGTGGTGGTTTTGTCCTTTGAACCTTGCCTAAAAAAGGCACTATAGGGATGGCAAGAACTTTAGCCAGTAACCTGAATCCCAGGGCTGACAGGTGCAGACCATCTCTGGCAAAGCATTGTGGATTGTCGATCATATCATCCCAGGCAGACAGATACTGGATCCCCTTTGAATGACACCAGAAGCTTAGCCAATTGTTGAAGTCAATAATTTTGTCCTTATACTGTGGTATAATTCTGGGTGAAGGCAGGATGCTACGCAGGGCTAGGGTCATACCTGCCTGGGCCACATGATCCGAGAGCTCTTCCATGTCTCTTTTCATGTAGTCCATGGAGGTACGTCTCAAGTCATTCACTCCAACATGGAAAATGACTGAGTCGTATTTGTACTTGTTATGGAGTGACTTGAGTGCATGCATTATGTGGCAGATCCTGGCACCCGGCAGGCAGCTGACTGTAATTTTCTCCTTGTTCAGCCTGGTGAGTGGGACATCAGTGTGCCTGACTATAGAGTCACCTATGACTAAAGTGTTGGGTATGTTGTCTTGCCTTAGGGGCTGTTGTTGGGTGGCAAACTGGTGTTGTGAGCTATGTGTTACTTTGGTTGTGACTGGTGTTTGTTTGCATTTCAGCTTCAGAGGTCCTTGTTGCTTGGGCAGGTTAATGTTAAGGGCCTCTGTATATGTGGGTTTAATGTTGCTATATGTGGGTGTTGATGGTGTGGGTTTTGAAGGGCTATGTGTTGCTTGAGGTGTAGTACAGGTGTTAACCTTCTCCTCTTGACTGTCTAGCACAATCTTGGATGGAGAGGGCTTTGCTTCCAGTTTGGCTATGTAAGTGTATTTCTCGCAAGTTGTAGTGTTGGGTGGTAGGAGGAGAGGGTTGTCTGTGTACATGAGGCAGTTGCTGCATTACCCCAGTATGCCCAAACTCACCAGGTGAATAGGAGAAATCACCAGAAGCTGACCCTTGGACATGCCTGTTTAGATGCTTTTTTGTAAACTCACCAGGTGGGCAGGAGAAATCACCGGAAGCTGACCCTTGGACATGCCTGTTTAGGTGCTTTTTTGTAAAGTACAAGAGCTGTTTTCCCTTACCTTTGCAAGGTACTTTGCAATTTTAGGCTGTTTAGTGCCTACAATTAATTTCTTCTTATTAACAAGGAGAGTAGAGTGCTTGTATCAGTTTAAGGCTTCCTAGTGCTTTCCAGCAGGTTCTAGAGCAAGTGCTAGTCACAGGGGTTCAGATTTTAGTGCTACTACTGAGAAACCAGCTAGTTCTAAGGGAAATTTGAAAAGAAGACTTTCTGGCACCTGGAATAGTTTAACTGTAGCCCAGCGGTGCTGCACGATGTGAAAAATGCACAAACACATGTGTTTTTAAGGCAGAAAGTTGAAAGGAATAGAAATCAGCCCAAAATGGCTAAAATTACAATTTCAGAGCTGAAAACTACTCCTCTAGTGTTAGACAGACAGTACAATGCTCACCACTCCCATTGGTAAGCAGTAGGACTTCCGTCAACCACAGCAAGATTTGGATAGCTCTGAACACAGAAAATAAAGTCGTGAAACCAGCAAAGACTGGAATCTGGACTATACTAGCTAGGAAAGGCAGAAAACAAGCAAACAAGATAGTATTTTTTTTAGTTAAAACAGGCTAAACAATGCAATAATACACTAAATAAACACATAAAGGCTAAAACACTTGAGTGTGTAGCCCTAAACAGAAAATACAATTAGAATTCTACAAAATTAGTAATTTAATTTTTTTTAAATGAAGCAAGGCAAGTTCACAAATGAAAAACGTTTTAAGAGGCAGTAATACAGTAGAATAAGTAGCTAGTCTGCATATACAGAAAAGTCTATATACACAGAAAAGCAGCTAAAACACACTAAAACAATTCAGATGCAGTGTAACCTAGAGCAATTGAGTTGTAGCAATATTAAGGCAAATACAGTTTTAATAAATGCACTAAAATATAGTCTATATTCCAAAATGTTTGAGAAGCACAGTCAGAACAAAAGGATATTCAGAAATTTTATTTATTTTTTTTTTAGGAAAGGGTGAAAGGAGGAACAGAAGGATCTTTGTCTCAAATTCTCAAATGGAATATCTCCTTTGGTAGTTCAATTGTAAACTATACCAAAGTTTATCTAAGTGTGTGGGCCACCTAGGTAGGCATCTAATCAGATTTATGACTTGCACTTCAAGCAATGCAGCATTCCAAAAACTAATTTTCTTCATAAAGCTACAGGCAGCAGCTGCCAAAAATGAGAAGCTGGGCAATAATGCTAGTGAGGGTCATGGTAGGGAAAAGCAGGCTGCATTTTGATAAAAGACAGGAGTCAGTAACCCTACTCTCGCAATAATTTTTTTGGCAAGCAAGGTAAGGCTTACTTTAAAAACATAATACAACTATCCTTCTCTGACTAGAAAAATGAAGAGCATAATAAGGAAGTAGTGTTTCATTACAAATCTTTGTATCAACCTACATACTACACTGCCTTTTAAATGTAATTTGAAATCATATATCTGAGGATTAATGAAAAAAAAAACATTGCAAAACTTTTGTATCATTAAGTAATTATAATATCACTGCACATAACATCATTTGTCACAATCTTAGAAATCAGATTTCTAAAAGGCATAGGACATGGAAGTCAGCATGGTCAACATTAATAACACATAATGCATCAACCATGTTAGGATGTAAGAGGCGGTGAGAAAACCGAGTCCTTCATCTTAGGACCAGTCTTTATCCCAGAACCATTTATTTTTACTTCATATTTGATTCATTGAAGATATCTGTAAAACAGTGATTGAATGAAATCGGTCTATTATAAAGCCTGCATACAACAAGAGGACAATGTTAAATGGAAAAATACTCGTACTTAAAATATATCAGTATGTTACAATCAACAGCCAACCTACCGTCAAAAGCAGGACCCGATTACGCTGAAAGAGGCACAGTGACACTTAACATCCCTTTGCAGCTTCCTACCTCTCGTTGCCAGTTTTATTTCATTCTATCCAATGGAAACTTAAAGACAGATGTTGCTGTCCCAGGTTTTATAATCTCCTCTGTTAACCTGCTTCATTTCCAACTAGAGATTCTGTGACAGAGTGTGTAACGCAGCCATTCAAATCTAGTTCAGGCTGCCTGACATAGGTTCATAGGTTCATAGATTAGTACTAGGCTAACTGTGCATATGGGTAGTTTTAAGCCTAGCCACTTACCACCTGACCACTTCAACTTTCATATGTAGTCCTCCACCCCGCCACAACTCTCAACTGTACCCATTCTCAAGGTACATGCCTATTTTCTGTCTCAATTTACCCTTTGCTAGTGTACATTTCTGGACATATGTTCCTATTTTCAAGCTTGGGTTACCATCTCACACAATTTTTTGAATATGCCTGTGAAGACTGGTAGAGATGTCTGAAGGCTGCCAGCCTAGCCAGATAGAATTGTGCAGATAATTCTATCATTTGTAAATATGAATGTTGAACTTAAAACAATGTGGCAACATTGCCATCTGCTGTAAAGAAAGCAAAGTCAAGCATTTCTTGTTGGTCCTTTGAAATTAAAATTATTTCATCATTGCCTTTGATGTTTTACAAGTCTGCTCCAGTCTGGCTAGAGGAAGGCTTCCTGCCTATTGTTTTAAGGCTAAAGTTAATGACCAGAATTTACATGTGGAATGTCCCTTATTACTTTAAGTGTAAAAGAATGTAAATGCAGTTTCTGTTAGCCTGGGAATACCAGGACGGTTTAAAAGATGATGTAATGTTTAGCAGAACTGGAGTTTCAATTTAAAAAGTGAGAACCAGAGATTATTGAGCATTTTTGTCTTGATAGCCAACTCAGCACTGCCTTGTGCTCTCTTTATGTAAGTAGTATGTTAGAACTGCGTTTTCTTCTAGAAGTAGCCAGGAATTATAAAGATTAAACTAAGTGTTTTTCTGTGATGTCAGAAGTGTACTACTGATTTATTTTAAGTATTTCTGTGTGATCTCTGAACTCTTTTGACTAGCACTGTATAGTAGAAAGTATTCTCTTGTGGTTTTAATTATTTATTATTAAATATTTTAAAACCTTTTAACTGTGGCTGGTTTGTGTAGAGATAAGTTAAGCTCTAGAGTACATTGCATATTCATAGAGTTTATTGTACAAAGCCACTCTAATATGCCTTGACTGATTAGTCACACTTACCAATTGGATAATAATATGGCACAATAATAAATGGACACCCTTTTAAGGGCCTTTGAGTAGCTGATAAGTATTAGCTGGGTGGTGGCAGTAATTACTACCATATAGGGCTGGGTAAAAGGGGCACAGCTGGAGAACCTGTGCCAGCATTCCCCAGAAGTGTCTGTGTGGTTGTATAACCTCTTATCTCAAAGTGTGGGTGTGTCAGCTACTTGGGCAGGGACACGAAGCACTGGTTGGACAGAGAGGGTGTGGGAGATTTTAGCTTGCCCAGCTAGGCTGAGATCTGTACCCTATAGCTGTGCCAGTGCAAAGTCTTATTGGGGACCTGGGGAGGAAGGGAGCAACCAGCCCCAGACTGACTGTGATCTCTGAGTGCTCTTAAGGGAAATTGCACTTTACTGTGTGTATTTGTTATCCTTTCCTTATATATGAGACACCCTCTCTGGTGTTAGTGGTGAAGCTTGAGGCTCCTTGATTGCTGGGCCAGAGCACGGGCATCACAATGCCCCCCACCTCCACAAACTCACATACACACACACACACACACACACACACACACACACACACACACACACACACACACACACACACGATTTTGAAGTTCTCCTCCTCCTGACATGATGTCTGTCACAGACACCATAAAAACATGATGATTGAAATACATTTCACCTTTAAAACACTCACATCTGAACACCATTAATGCTAAAAGAATTTTGGAAAAAGATACTAAAGGAAAATATATCATATCAACTGAATGTTCAGGGTCAATGCCAGTTTACTCCCAAATAATTAAAGTATTATAGTGCAATGTAATATTCTGTCAGTGGTTTTCACGAGATCCTTAATTTTTACAACTGTATTCTTGAATTAAAAATTATCCAAACTGAAATGAGGCAGTGCCCAGGAAGATCTGCACTTACTTGTAAAAAACAGTCTGTGATGGTTGCATGTTCCAAAACGCTGGAATTGTACACCTGCTTCTCAAACTTTGGCTCATTGTCATTCAATTGCTCAGTATGGATAGTAAGTGTAGCAGTAGAAGACAATGGAACAGGTGCCCTCCCATAATTCCTGGCAACAACAAAAATTATTAGAGTGTTTGCCATTTCATAGTCCAATCCACCAGAAGTGGTCACCAAACCAGTGGCGGGATAGATTTGCACTGAAACTTCTACATTGAGATAGTTCAAGCAGATGATACTATAGCGGATAACAGAATTAAGCCCTTCATCCAATTCATGAGCTTGAATCTGCAGAACCCCAATTGCTGGAGAGGCATCCTCTGACATCTGTGCCTCGTAACTACCATCAAGGACATTGAATTATGATGCATTGTTGTTCTTATCCAGCACACAGAGTATTACAGTTTTGTCACTACCCATCTGGGAATAACCCGAGTTCCAAGCACTAAATCTGAGCTCATACAAGTTCCTGCTCTAACACATGCAATATCCACTTTGATTTTGTTTTCATTTTTAAACTCTTCTCTGACTCCATTTGAGTCACTCCAACAGGCAGTCGGGCACTCACAATGTTGACATTATCACACATGCCAGTGCATATTGATGCCATTGTAGGGTATGCTGGCAGTATGTGATGATGTCAAGCAGTATCTAAAAAATGTAAATAAAACAAAAAATCAAAATCAAGATTTGAAGGGGACACTCGGAAATTTGTGGCACCCTGGCAGTGTACAAGACTCTTACATAGGCATACAAGTCATTTCTATCACTAATTCCTGCATAGGGACATTCCTTAGCCCCATCTGGTAAGTGCCAGCAGGCTGTTAGACCCACATGCCTAAAGGCACATGCAGTATGCATACCTTCCACACACCTTCTCTGTATGTCCCTACTGTGTTACAGGTGACGCAAGACACCCCTTTACCCCTGGATGATGATTATACCAGTAAAGAACATGCAAAGTATGGTCAAACACCGATATAACACCACCCATGTCCAAACATGGAGTATAATGGCATGAATTCTTTACAAGCTTAAAGCCTAGTTCGACTGCTTATACACAGCTGGGAAAAAACTATAGCCCACAGTATGCAATCTAAAAATCCTTGTAGCATGTTGCATGATACATAACATGATAAAGAAGAAACTAGCACCCAGCCAGCAGTCCCAGGAGGCAACACACCTATAGCAGCAGACTGTGTTGCAGATCCTAGAGCAACATCCCCCAACAGTAACAACATTCATGCCCACAGACACAAATCAGTGGCTACACCACCTATTAAGATGGTATCTAATATGATATATTTTAGCCCAGGCAGAGTGACAACATCTAGTCTACATTTGTGGGCCCAGACAACCACATAGTGGCAGTGAAGTTTTACACAGAATAATGATTGAGCTGATGCATGCAATGTTATTTAAGGGCTATGCTGGACAATGCAAGGTCAACACACACTGTATAGCAGAAATCACCACTTAAAACGCACAGGAGACAGGGTGGTTTTAATCACAGATATAATTTGCATAGGGACACACTGACATATGGCTGTCTACACAGCTTGTAGGTGAGCTTCAGCATTTAATGGAAGTAGAAAGGGGTCATGGGGTCAGGTGACATTACAGGCATACCCAATTTCCTCTATGGACCAGTTGGTTGAACTGCTATATGCTTGTAGACTGCAGTCACTGTAGTGGCTAGACGAAGCGGGATTTCAAGCCCCATGGGTACTAATGTGATAGAAATGGTGGAATGCAGCCTGAAGGTAGCTCACTGATGAGGTGCCTCCCTATGCCCCTTTATCAGGGCTACCACCAACATAGGGTGGGTACTGTGACAACCACTCTGACACAGGTGCAGATTGTTATCCCTGCAATGTAATTTGCAATCATCCAGTCTGGGTATGAACACACCTCTTGATCATGGCCTAAAATCAAGAGTGGGACACCAATGGTGGCAGCTGCTATACACCAAACATGGAAGCTGCCATAACAACCACATGTGCCACTAACAGTTCTCTTGAGACCTATCATAACATAATTACTGGACTCCATGGCCTCTCAAAGGCATTGCATTGCTGGCTTAAATCTCCATGGAAGCCATGCTACATTTTAATAATCTCCATCTCAGCACAACTATCTACACACTGCTTGGGTTATAAACTTGCACATCTGTAAATTGATGCTACTGACTGCTGAAATACATCATGCCACTGGACTGCAGACCACTGCATGTCTCATCCAGACTTTATGCTATGGAAAAGATGCTTCCACACTGGAAGATAGATTTCAAACTGCTCATATACCATCTTTGCTGCTGTTTTCTTTATTGCACATTTTTACTAATAATATAGAGATCAGTAGTAATCTTCAACTAATAGTGGGAATATATACTGATTTGTACCACATACATAAGGCTAAATGTTCCATATATCTATGAATCACTATGATTTTGAGAGGCACATTAGCAAAATAAGACATAGAGATGTTCCACTGTGAGCAACCAGCATGTGCTATATGCCCGCTCATGCATACAGGCTTTGCATATATGTACATCACACTACATAGTGCTATGAAAAAGCATTATATGATATTCAAAGTACATGTCAAGTGTGACTCATAGGCTGCCATATTGGTTTTCTGTATATTTATGGTGATGGCTGCCAGTGCTATTGCCTTAAAGGGAGCACATGTTGGCTGTGCAGAGGTTCATAGGTTTATACTAGTTTAACAACCACCAGGGCATTTATAAGCCTAGCCATGCAATCCACCACAATTGTGTCCCAATGTATCATGGGTGTTTATTAATCTATCCGACACATGGGAGCCAGATCCAGTGTGAATTTCTGATTTCCCATTTATTGGTTAAGGTTATGCTTAAATAGGGTACTAGGGATGGACTCCACTTCACATGCATGAGGAGCCTCTTCCAGAGCATGAGGATCCTCTGAGATACATATCTGTCTCACCAACATATCTTATTTATGTCACAAGAAAAAGTTAAAATTTCAGATGTAGTGGTTCTAATGCTGTTCATTTTGATCTGAGAATGACTTGTATGCCAGGCATAGATCGTCACTCAGTAATCTGTAGAAGACAGAGTATAGAGATAAGGTTTTAAGGCAATCCATATAGGCCAACGTATTTATGCCCTGGATTCTCCTAAGGAACCTTTGTGGGCATTCCAACTGTTGCATATGTCTGGTCAGGTACATGCCAAAGGGGGCATTATACTCAATGATGGGTCTAATAAGGGCCAAATAATATGACACCATGGCTTGCTTGGACCTGGATGCTATGTCCTTACTTATAAGCTGGGTGACATAGAATGACTTTCTTACTACTTGGCCCCATATTAGTCAAAGGCCATATTACTGTCTAAATAAGTTCCTAGATCTCTGCCTACCAGGTCATCTCTTAGGGTTGTCTTATTAATGGAGTAATTAGCCTGTTTGGTACTTTTCCCAAAATGTACTATAATGGAATTCTTTCCATTGAGTTTTAATCCATGACTTTGGCTCCATTCATTTGTCTGTGTTAGACCATCATGTAAGATGTTTGTGCTATGGGGGAACACTGTGATGGCTCCCAATTTACAGTAATCTGCAAACTTGGTAAGCCAAAGGCCGTCAACATTAGCCTTTATAGTTCATAGTTTGGTACTAAGTTAACTGCCCTTGCGAGCCATTTTAAACGTAGCCAATTATCCCTTGTGAGACTCAAACCCTGCACCTTGTGTTTGTAAAAAAACCACCTTAATTTTTAAACCCTCTCCCAACCCCACCTCTTAGAAGTAGATGCCAGATAGGAGTAGTCCTTGCATGGAACCATGAGGTGCTCTGCTGGTGACCAGTCTCTTAGTGGAGATGGAATCACCAAGCCTGACTTCTTGGGCCCTGTCTGTCAACCAGCTGGCAATCCCAGTAAATTATGTAACGTTTTATACCCACTAGATTTGATAGGTTTGCAGACAGACAGGAGTTTTTGGTCACCAGATTGCAGTGACTAACTGGGACCATAACTGTGTAGAATGTTTTTTAGGGCTGGACAGGCAGATGGATGCTGGATAATTTTTTAGATGGTAAGCAGCTGTGTATATGTTAACTGATGCATTCCTAACCAATTTAAGCTTTTTAGAGCTATACAGTGGTGGGTTTTGAAAAGGATATTTGCTGCAAATATAGCAATTTTGTTATAGCATTGTTCAAGTTTTAATTTTTGTGAAGCCTGGAGATTAATAAGGATGGGAGCATCATAAAGATGTGTGGGGAGGAGATAAGTAGTGGCACGTGTAGTTTTAGTTGCATCAGTGAGAAGGTTTTAAGGTCTGTAAAGCATCCCTAGTTTTCAATAAGTTTTTTTTTACGCAATTTTGTATATGCAGGTCAAATATAAGATTATCATCCACTATCAACCATAATAATTTGCTGTGAGAAGTGACTACAATGGTTATATTATCAAGAGAGAGAACTTTAATTTTTTTTTTTATGAGAGAGGGGTTTGGGGGAAAAAAGTAGTAGTTTGGTCATTTTTGGGTTGAGCATGAGTTGTGAGCTACAAACCCATTTTTCAGTGGCTGTTAAAGCTTATTGAGTAATTTTTTGGAGGTTTACCATGTTAACAAATATGCAAATGAGAGTGGGATCATCTGCATATTGTATTACGGTGGCCTGTTGTGTGGATGTACAGAGGGTGTTTGTGAAAATGTTAAAGAGGAGTGGACCAAGGATAGAACCTTGTGGTACACTGGTGGTGAATGATTGGTAAGGAAAGAACATGGAGTGTCATTTTATTGACTAATACCTATTGGAACAGTAGCTTTTGAACCAAAGATGGGTAGGCTGAGAGTGTGATATAGTGAGGATATGTGAGTGAGTACACCCCAGCAGGATTTTCCGTTTCCACCAAACAAGGAAGGGGGGGGTTGGAGCAGGTTTCCCCAGGGGTGGCGGAATCAATAAGGCAGCTTTTCCCAGCTGCTCTAGGTGCTTTAGCAACTAATGATGCTGTAAATAACACAGATGTTTTAAATAAAGTGATGGTGGTAACAGAAAACAATTTTTCTGTATATAATTATACCAGCATTAACTTGAGGAGAGAACATTTTGATTTGTTTACAAAAGGATTACATTTTGTTCCAGCATTTTCAAGTAGATTAGAGCAGGATTTGATAGATTTGAAGCTGTTTACTAGACAATTAAACTTAATGCTTTATTTCAAAGGGGAAATTCCTTCAAATATGGGACTCTCTAGAAAGAGTGTATTCAATCCACCTATGGATCCAACAGTAAAAATATTTGAAGAAATGATGGAGAGAGATATCAGGATGATTGGTAGAAATAAACAGAACATTACCCCCCAAAATATTTGCATGAACGAGATGAATTTGATTAAGGAACTTAGAAGCAGTAATTGCAGGGCAATGAAAACAGATAAGGGGGGGGGTCTTGTGTTGATGTATAATACAGAATATATTCATCACATCAATGGGATGTTGCAGGACCCAGAGCAATATGAACAGGTATCCAGCAATGAGCTACACATGGCGTATTCCAGAATTGGCTTCATTTTGTATGATCACCTTTTGCAAGGTGTTTTTAATGAAAGATTGTATAACTTTTTAACTGTTCCCAAACCAAGAATTCCCATAATATTTGGGATCCCAAAAACACATAAAGGGTTGGACCCCTTAAACTTCAGGCCTATAGTATCAGGACAGGGGAGTATTACAGAACCAGTTGGAAAATTCATAGATCATACCTTGAAACAGTTTACAGCTTTCTTAAAATATATTTGCAAGGATTCTTGGGATTTCCTTAGGGGTTTAAAATCCCTAAAATACCAACCGGATTTTTTGTTAGTTACTATAGATATTGTTCAACTGTTTCCCAGTATACTGCATTCTACAGGATTAAATTGGTTTAGTGATGTTTTAGTCAATGAAGCTAAATTTGTTCCCAATACCACCAATTTACTGGTAGAACTTATGGAATTGGTTCTGGAAAACAATTTTATATGTTTTAATGGTCAATTTTTCAGACAAAAATCGGGCGTTGCAATGGGGGCAGCCTGTGCTACCGTTTATGCAAACATTGTGTTGCATAAATGGGAACAGACATATATTTTTGGTACAGAATGGTCATGACATATTAGGCATTATGTCAGATTTCTTGATGACATTTGCCTTATTTGGGAAGGTACCAGGGCCAGTGTCCAGGAATTCATTGATTACATCAATTCCACCACCTCCTTTTTAACTTTTACGCATTCTTTAAGCTTTGACAGCTTAAATTATTTGGATGTGTGTTTAGTTAAGGACAACGTCAATAATAGATTTAATTCCAAGGTGTTTAGAAAACCCACTTATTCAAATGCATTTCTGCATTTTCAAAGTAATCACCCTGATTACCAAAAAAGAGGAATAGTCAAGGGCCAATTTATTCGTGCCTCTAGAATGTGTAATACATCACAATTTTTCAGAGAAGAAGTTAATTTTTAAAAGAAAGATTTTCTGAAAGAGGGTACCCAAGTGGTTTGGTAGAGGAGCTGGCAAAAGAAGTGAGCACTAACAGGGGGACGAAATACCAACCACTGCTGATTAACGCAGGTATGTCAAATTGCCAAATAGGTAATGGATTACAAAATTTAGAACAAAAGGGATACATCCACACTTTTGGTATTGACTCAGGCATTGTAGAAAACAGTGTAAGAAAATACTGGCCAATTTTGCAACTGGATGATAGGTTGGGCAGTATGATCCCAGAGTTTCCCAGATTTGTTAGACGGAGAGGTACCAACTTAAAAGAAATGTTGGGAATGAAACAGACCATACAAGTGGGTTTAAATGTGAACAATAAAAAAGTAGGCACACATAAATGTGGAATGTGCAAACAATGCCCAGCTATATTTAATGGACACAAGTTATATATACCATCAAGAAAATTTTTGTGTCAACCGAGGGGCTATTATAATTGTAATGCTAAATTTGTTGTTTACCTAGGCTTATGTATGAAATGCAAAAGTTTTTACATAGGAAAAACGGAGAGAACTTTAAGAAGACGAATTTATGAGCATTTTTATGATATAACTAAAAAAAAGGAAACTAATGCTTTTCACAGACATTCTCTTTTTTGTCCTGATATGGAGATTAAATTCATCATTTTGGAACAGGTAAAAGCAGATGTTAGAGGGGGCGATTGGGAGACCCTGTTGGAACACAAAGAATTGATATGGCAACTAAGACTAGATGCAGGAAGACGGCCAGGTTTAAATGATGCTTGCAGTATCAGCAGCGTCTTGAAATTAAGGAAGGCAAAATTATAAATTATAATTTTAGGCCATAGTGTTTGCAGGATTAATTGATGGGGTTTTCAGGAGAGAAAGCTTCATGACAATTATAGGCAGGCAACATTAAATATTTTTAAACTATTAAACAGATATGGGTTTAACATATGCCTGCATGACCAGTATTCATAAGAAGGCTTGAGTATGCAAATATATATATGTGGTCCATTTATTTGACATGTGCAGATGGATTTATTTTATTATTGTGTACACTCAATGGAAATTGGGTGATTTTAAAATGATTGTGCTTGGCAGTGCTTTGCATTTTTTAACAACTTTTATTATGCAACAAGTTTTATTCTGTAAAAGCTGTTTGGAAACATCCTTTTGAAAAAAGTAAGAAAAAATGGTTAGCAATTTGATGTTTTTAGATGGATCTATTTATTTTACTGTGCATATTTAACAGCAACTAGATGAATTTAAAAATGTATGGGTTTTGCAGCACTTTGCATTTTCAACATGTAGTAACTTTCATTTTGCAAAGGCTGTTTAAAAATATCCCCTGAAGGAAAAGGAAGTGAAGGGTTAAATGGATAAAATTTTTTCCAATTAACCAATTAATTATACAATTAGTTGAATTTTATAGGTATAAAAGGACTGTTCATTTGAAGGTTATTTTATCTTGAAAAAGCTCAGCAAAGGGCTGAGCGAAAGTGCTTGATGGGATTGTTGGTGTGAAGATTTTACAATAAAGTGAAGATTTTTTACTCTACTGGCAGCCTTTCATTTTCTACTTGTGTGGAAGAAGGAGTACCAGCATTTGTTTTGGACTTTTTTGCCTCTGGATTTCCAGCGCCACCTTTGCAGCTTTGGAGCAATTTGTTTTATTGGCTTCTTGTCCTTTTTGGCAGTTTTTTCAAGGATGGGAGCATCATAAAGATGTGTGGGGAGGAGATAAGTAGTGGCACGTGTAGTTTTAGTTGCATCGGTGAGAAGGTTTTAAGTTCTGTAAAGCATCCCTAGTTTTCAGTAATTTTTTTTATGCAATTTTGTATATGCAGGTCAAATATAAGATTATTATCCACTATCACCCATAATAATTTGCTATGAGAAGTGACTACAATGGTTATATTATCAAGAGAGAGAACTTTAATTTTTTTTTATGAGAGAGGGATTTGGGGGAAAAAAGTAGTAGTTTGGTCATTTTTGGGTTGAGCATGAGTTGTGAGCTACAAACCCATTTTTCAGTGGCTGTTAAAGCTTCTTGAGTAATTTTTTGGAAGTTTACCATGTTAACAAATATGCAAATGAGAGTGGGATCATCTGCATATTGTATTACAGTGGCCTGTTGTGTGGATGTACAGAGGGTGTTTGTGAAAATGTTAAAGAGGAGTGGACCAAGGATAGAACCTTGTGGTACACTGGTGGTGAATGATTGGTAAGGAAAGAACATGGAGTGTCATTTTATTGACTAATACCTATTGGAACAGTAGCTTTTGAACCAAAGATGGGTAGGCTGAGAGTGTGATATAGTGAGGATATTTAAAGTAGAAGTTTGCTGTGACAAACTGGTTGAAGGCTTTAGACAAATCTAGAAATAAGGAAAAGACTGGTTTACCGATATCTCTAGCTTTGTTGACGGTATCTATATAGGTTAGAAGGGCAATGCTTGTACTATGAGAAGAATCAAAGCCATGTTGTATAGGGAATATGAGTTCTTCCTGCAGGAGATAGTCTAGCAATTGTTTTTTAATACATTTTTCAAGTATTTTGGGAAGGGAAGATAAGATTGCTATAGGTCTAATATCTGTTTAATTTATTCTTTTTTTGAAAAGGGATAATGTATAACTTTTTCCAAAGAGATGGAACGTGCGATTTCTGGATTGACCTATTTATAAGGATTGAGACAGGATAAGCAGCGTTATTAGCTGCTGTTTTTAGGTACTCACTTGGAAGGTTGCTAGCCAAAGAGGAACATGGTTTAAGTTTGTTTAAGAGTAGTTTTATATAGGATGTGGGGACAGGTTTGAAGGTGTAAGTGGATGTGGCAATATGTGGCTGTTGGGTAGGTCTGGGATTAGAATTTGAGGAATCCTTGGTTAGAGATGCTATACTACAGTATCTATAAAATAAGAGTGTGACTGTGTTGCATTTCTGAGTGGTGAGTTATCAGGAGAGGGATTTGGGTTAAATTGTTGGCCAAGATGTAATATTTCTTTAATGGATGTCCAACATTTTTTAGGGTTGTGTTTAGTATTATTCTGAAAGTTATTATAGCATAGGTTTTTGTCTTCATTTATTTGCTTTGGGTACAATTGTGAATTCCTCTAGCCTGCATTAGCATTCTCCCCTTTTTGGATATCCAATTTGCATTATTTGTTTTTAGTCTCTTCCTTCAAGGAGGTCCAAGGCTATTTAGGATATTTAGAAAAGTTGTATTGAAATATTTATAGCATTGTCAAAGGGGAGGACTCTTAGGAAGTTCCAATTAATAGATTATACTGTAGAAATGAACATTTCTGGGTTAAACATGGAAAGGCTGTGCGTGCTGTTTTATAGATATTCTATTTAACTGGCTATGTGAGATATTTGGTCATATAGATTGGGAGATGATCACTGAGAGTCTGACACTGTACCTGCGGTGGAGTATTTGCTAGGGTCGGATACTAGGATCCAGTTTAATAGGGAATTTGATGTCTTATTATAATATGCAAAGCCATTAATTAATTGTATGAAACTATATAAGCTCATGCTAGAAGTGGGGGAGTAGGAATTTATGTCTAACCAATTGACATTCACATCACCTGGTAGTACTTTTTTCTTGTGTTATGGATATCCAATGTAGAATATCTTCCAGTGCCGCTGTAGTGTCACCAGGAGGGATGTAAAGGAAGGAATACGTGTTTGTATATAAGTGTCTATTTTGAGGAAAGCAATAAGAAGCTTCACTGAACTGAATTTTGGTGTTGGTTTGCTGTGAGGGGAAATGTGGTAGGTGTTGGGAAATATCAAAGCAATGTAACCACCCTTCCTCTTTATACAGTCATTATGGATGATATTATAGCCAGGCGGTATAACTTTGGAGTTGTTTATGTTGGGTTTAAGCCAAGTTTCAGTTACAGCGAGAACATCAGGCTTATATTGGGTAATCCAATCATGTTACCACAAAGACTTTGCAGGGTAGAATGGAAGTCAGAACAGCAATGCAACCACCTTTCTTCTTTGATTTCTTTTTGGCAGAATCAAGTAACTCGAACTACATTTTGAAGTCTACCTTCAGTATTAGTAAGGACTCTATTAATTACTTAGACCTTAATATCTCAAAAGAGTATGCCAACAAGAGATACATATCTAATATTTACAGGAAGGGGACACATTCTAACTCCTTATTACATTATGAAAGTAGTCATCCTTTTTATCAAAAAAAGAACAACATTAAAAGACAAATAGACCATCTTTCCAGACTGGTTTCAGAGGATGCTACATTTCAGACTGAGCTACTTTAAGTAATATGTTCCTGAAAAGATATTACCCCACCTAGTTAGTGAATTTAGTAGTGTATGAGATTCTCATAGGGAGGGTTGACAAATTTGTCCCTATTTTGAGAACAAAAACATCCATTGACATTACTGTTGAAATCAAAACTGTAAAAGAGGGTAGTACCCTCAATAAACATGGAGCAATGGCTGTAGTGTATAACTATCAAGCACCAAAATTTAGAGCTATTCTCTCTGATACAGTGGAGATGGTTTTTACAGTGGACTACAAGTAAACACTTGGTGCATACCCTAAGATCACCTAAAAAAAAAGGTGACAATTTGAAACATTCTTTTGGAAAAAACAATAGTTAGGATGAACATCATAGACGTTCAAAGATGACTAAGTGTGGCAGTTTTAAATACTGTAGATTCATCAGTGATGGTCCATATGTAACAGTCGAAGGTTCTGACAAAACCCTAACATGTCCAGCGGTTTATAGTTGCAACACTAAGATGATAGTTTACACTGCAACATGTCCAGCATGTCCAGCATTCTATATAGGCAAAATGATTAGGATGTTAAAGGAAGGTATATTATGAACATGTTTATGAGATCAAAAAATCCAAATTGACCGTGTTTCTTTATAAACGCACACTTGAATGCCTTGATTTCAGTAAATTTTTATTTTTGGTGATGACAGAGTTTATGTTTCTGAACGGGGGGGGGGGGGAGCAATTGTGAATTGTTACTACAACAGAAAGAGTTAAAATGTCAAATAAGACTGAATTCTACTATTAAGCTGGGATTGAATGAAATTATTTCTGTTAACAGTGTTCTGAAGTATAGATGTCATTCAGCTCTTCCCATTAGGGGTCACCACAGCGGATCATCTGCATCTTGCTCTGTCACATCAACCACCTGCATGTCCTCTCTCACCATATCCATAAACCTTATCTTAAGCCTTCCTCTTTTCCTCTTACCTGGCAACTCCATCCTTAGCATCCTTTTCCCAGTACACCCAGCCTTCCTCCTCAGCACATGTCCAAACCAATACAATCTCGCCTCTCTGACATTGTCTCCAAACCATCCAACCTGAGATGACCCTCTAATATACTGATTCCTAATCCTGTCCATCCCTGTCACACCCATTGCAAATCTTAACATCTTTAACTCTGCCATTTCCAGCTCTGACTCCTGCCTTTTTTTCAATGCCACCATCTCCAACCCATACAACATAGCTGGTCTTACTACCCTCTTGTAGACCTTGCCTTTCACTCTTATTGGTACCCGTCTGTCACACATCACTCCTGACACTCTTCTCCACCCATTCCACCCTGCCTGCACTCTCCTCTTTGCCTTTCTTCCACACTCACCATTATTCTGAACTGTTGATCCCAAGTACTTAAACTCATCCACCTTCGCCAACTCTACTTCCTGCATCCTCCTGTTGATCCTAAGTACTTAAACTCATCCACCTTCACTAACTCTGCTCCCTGTATCCTCACCATTCCTCTGTCCTCCCTCTCATTCACACACATATATTCTATCTTAGTCATGCTGACCTTCATTCCTCTCCTCTCTAGAGTATATGTCCACCTCTCCAAGGTCTCCTCAGCCTGGTCCCTACTCTCACTACAGATCACAATGTCATCTGTAAACATCATAGTCCATGGGGCCTCCTGTCTGATCTTGTCTGTCAAAGTGTCCATCACCATTGCAAATTAGAAAGTGCTCAGAGCTGATCCTTGATGTAATCCCACCTCCACCTTAAACACATCTGTCACTACCACTACAGACTTCACCACTGTCACGCTACCTTCGTACATATCCTGTACCAGTCTTACATACTTTGACACTGCTGACTTCCTCATACAATACCGCAACTCCTCTCTAGGCACCCTATCATATGCTTTCTCCAAGTCCACAAAGACACAATGCAACTCCTTCTGACATTCTCTTTATTTCTCCATCAACACTCTCAAAGCAAACATCGCATCTGTAGTGCTCTTTCTTGGCATAAAACCATACTGCTGATCACTAATCATCACCCCCCTTCTTAACCTAGCTTCCACTACTCTTTCCCATAACTTCAAGCTGTGTCTGATCCATTTTATCTCTCTGTAGTTACTACAGCTCTGCACATCACCCTTATTCTTAAAAATAGGTACCAAAACACTTTTTCTGCACTCCTCAGGCATCCTCTGACTTTCCAAGATTTCATTAAACAATCTGGTTAAAAATTCCACTGCCATTTCTCCTAAGCACCTCTATCCTTCCACTGGTATGTCATCTGGACCAACAACCTTTCCATTCTTCATCCTCTGTATAGCAGTCCTTACTTCCTCCTTGTTAATCTGTTTCACTTCCTGATTCACTATGTACCACATTATCCAACCTTCTGTCTCTCTCTCATTCTCTTCATTCATCAGCCCCTCAAAGTACTCTTTCCATCTGTTCAACACACTCTCCTCACTTGTGAGTACGTTTCCTTCACTATCCTTTATCACCCTTACCTGCTGCACATCTTTCCCAGCTCAGTCCCTCTGTCTAGCCAATTGGTACAGGTCCTTTTCTCCCTCTTCAGTGTCCAACCTTTCACACAACTCCCATATGCCTTATCCTTAGCCTTCGCTACGTCTCTCTTTGCCATGCTCCTCATCTCCTTATACTCCTGTCTACTTTCTTCATCTCTCTGACAATACCACTTCTTCTTTGCCAGCCGCTTCCTCTGTATACTCTCCAATACTTCCTCATTTTACCACCAGCTCTCCTCGTCCTCCTTCCTCTGTCCAGATGTAACACCAAGCACCTTTCTAGCTGTCTCCCTTACCATCTCTGCTGTAGTTACCCAGCCAATCAGTAACTCTTCACTGCCCCCCCCAGTGCCTGATTTAACTCTTCCCTGAACTCCACCTCACAATCACCCTTTTTCAATTTCCACCATTTGATCCTTGGCACTGCTCTCACATTTGTTCTCCACTTCTTGATCACCAACGTCATCCTACAGACAACCATACTATGCTGCCTAACTGCACTTTCCCCTGTCACCACTTTACAGTCTCCAATCACCTTCAGACTGGCCCTCCTGCATCCACCTGTGTGCATCTTCCTCCACTCTTGTACATCACTCTATGCTCCTCCCTCTTCTTAAAATATGTATTCACCACAGCCATGTCCATCCTTTTCACAAAATGCACTACCATCTGACCTTCTGCATTCCTCTCCTTAACTCCATACCTGCCCATCACCTCATACTCTCTGTTACCTTCACCAACATGCCCATTGACGTCCACTCCAATCACCAGTCTCTCACCCTTGGGTACACTCACCACAATTTCATCCAACATACTTCAAAATGTTTCTTACTCATCGATCACACACCCAACTTACTTATGCACTAACAACATTCATCATTACACCATCAATTTCCATCTTCATAAACATCACTCTATCTGACACTCTTTTCACCTCCAAAACACTCTTGGCATACTGTTCCTTCAGGATAACCCCTACCCCATTTCTCCTCCCATTCACACCATGATAGAACAATTTAAACCCAACTCCTATACACCTGGCCTTACTCCCCTTCCATCTGGTCTCTTGCACACACAATATATCAACCTTCCTTCTCTCCATCATATCAGCTAGCTCTCTCCCTATAACAGTCATACTGCCAACATTCAATGTTCCTAACCTCACTACTACACTCCTAACCTTCCTCCTCTCTTTCTGCTTTTGGGCATGCCTCCCCCCTCTTCTTCTGCTTCAGCCAACAGTAGCCCAATTTTCACCAGCACCCTGTTGGCTAACAGTACTGGTGGCGGTTGTTGTTAACCCAGGCCTTGACTGATCCAGTATGGAAATCTGTATTATTGTCCGCATATTACAGTAATCATCAATTTTTTAAAAAATGTTTAATATTTTGGTATATTTCTACTCCATGTGGGAATCAAACACTGCACTTTGTGCCTGAGTGGTGAATACCTTAACAATTATGCCAATGTCTGATTGCTAATTACTGCACCTTGTTACAAGTGTATTTATGTATTAAATATGTGCTTTAGTTTTTTTAGTTTTTAGTGACATATCACTTTAAAACTTTGAATTATTTCCATGATGAATGGTGAATTTTTATTAGCTATAGGCTTGTATATAATGACTTACAGTTTAAGTGTTTTAATATCTCGATGAAGTCTTTAGATAAGGATGGAAATGCTTAGTTCGATAAAAAATTATATTATTGGATCTGGTTCTGGTTTCTTTGTGTATTTTTACATTCAGCAAGCAGTTTTTTACTGTGCATGTGTTTTTTGGCTGTCTTTTACCATCTTACAGCTATCTTGGTTCACTGCAGGAGTCTGGTAGTGGTTGTGTTGCTGTTCTGTAATCCAAGCATGTAGTTCATCAGTTTTATTTTTTATGCGTCTAACATTTATTGCAACAAAAAATTAGATCACTTGGGTTGGGGATTGGCTGCAGTTGGGTTAGAGAAGTGTGTGAGAGAGAATTATCTTTGCATTCATTGTGATAGGTGGGTCCAGGATTAGGGTGTATAGATCCTCCTAGAAGGATTTCAGTATAATTCCTCAATATATTAAAATCCTCCTAGAAAGATTTTAGTATATTGAGGAATTATGCATAATTGTTTTTTGGAGAGGATTCTTGCACTTATTTTTTTTTTTTTGGTTTGAGTTGATGTGCAGTTAATTGGTATATATATTTGGTATAAAGGTGAGGGACAATATTAAATAGGTTTGGTACAATGTGCAGAAAGTGTAAAGAGAAAGTATGGATAGGTGGTTGGGGTACAGCTGGAGAGATGTTCAGAGATGTTATTGAGTCATGGTAGGATAAAAGATGGCACACTAAAAGGAGAATGACAGAGGAAAAGTTGAAGAGTAGCATAATTAAGAACGGGAATCTGTATTTTCTAGATGGCAGGTAGTCAGGAAGTAGTAATGAAGAAGGAATTAAGAAGTTACAAGGCAGTAGAAGATTCAGCGATGATGGATTCTGAAAGCTGGTAGAGGACAGGTAAGGAGAGAAGTATGTTCTATAAAAGAAGAGGGATAGGTTGTCCTGGTATTATCACCTGCATGGACTATAATAGAATTATACTCATACTTGTGGTGTAGTGACTTGACTTCATGTGTAACTTGGCAGACACTAGCTCCTGATCAGCTGCTGTTATCTTCTCCTTGTTCAGCCTGGTGAGTGGGGCATCTGTATGTCATACAATGGAGTCTCCTATGACAAGAGACCTGGTTAATATGTTTACCTGCCTTATGGGCTTTGTTCTTTGGACTCCAATGGGTGTAGGTACATGTGTGGTGTCTAGTGTTGGTTTTGGTGAGTGCTTTAGAGATTGCTGAGTATAGCCATTGATGTTTATATGCTTAGGAGGTCTGTGATGTTTGGGAAGATTGCTTTTACGTGCCTCAGCATAAGTTTGTCTATGTGTGTGGTGGACACTACATGTGGTGGATGCAGTGTGTGTTCTTAACAATCTTGTTTTGTATGTGAGATTTCTGGCTCCAGTGAAATGTGCATCTCTTTCATACTGTATTCATTTCTTGGGTCTATATTATAAGACCGAAAGTGCATATGTGCGACTACATAAAAGTTGGCACATAATGCACAAAACCTGACAATAGCGAAAAAACTTACATGGCCGTTCACTAAAAAAAATAATTTAACACCATAAACAGGTGGGGGGGGCTTCACCCCCACACCCACCTAACTAAATATACCAACTCCAAGATCGCACTATAGGGAAGGAAAGGGTAACTCCGTGAAGTTGGCCGACTATCTCTTTGCCCTATGACATATTCATTGAATCACTTAAATGCAATTTGATGAATATGTGTCGCTGTTTCCGTATTCACAAAGAAGCCTTTTCATGCTTCTGATATAGACCCTATTTCTCTAAGGATTAAATGGTTTTCTATGAACATGAAACTATTGCTACATTGTCTCAGGATGCCCATATCTACCAAGCTGTCTACAGAGACATTTACAAATTGCATATCCATGTTGTATGGACCTGTATTTAGGTGAGCTATTGTAGGTCATGGACTGGGTTATACACAGGTCATTAGGTAGTCTTTGGGTTTTGCACTAAACTGGATTAGATTGTTCTAAACCCTGATAGTACTGATGTTTAATGTGCAAACTAGGTGTTCTAAGCTTGTCTTCACATAAAGGGATTGTTTTAGCCACACTAAATTACAGGTTTCAGATCTAAGGGAAGTTTTATAGAAAAAAATAACTTTCTGAACATTTGTGTGTATAGGGCACTGCTAACCTTGTGGTGTAAAAAAGATTCCTTGTGAGTGTAATGCTGAAACAAAACAACTTAAATAAGACAAATTCAAGTATTAGGGATATTTAGAGTGATTTAAATGGAAAATCAACAAATAAAACAAAAACAAAGCAGTAGCAATATAAACAGTTAACTGAAGTGCAAAACAATAAAATAAATCTCTTATCTGCAAGGATGGAGCAGGATTAACTCAGGACCCCCTCAGAGTGTGATTAGGGTGCCATGTAGAAGGAAGCTCTGGAAAAATGAGCAAGAGACAATTTCTAATAAGGCAAGTTTACTTTAGTGCAATACTGATTTGCTGGGAGGGTACTTAGTATTATGGATATGAAAAACAATGGGTGGGAAAGTACTTAAATAGGTTACACAATGGACAATAGCAATGAAAGAGGGGGAAGAGAGGGACTCTGGACGTTACAAAAGCATTAGTGGTAGAACCAGAGATACAGTCTCTTAAAACCTCAGCAAGAGAAAAGGTGTGTATGGGGGGAGAGGTCAAACTGGAGCTCTAGTACTATGGTTAGAATTTTCAGAAAGTTAGGTAACTAAGGTCACGTGGCACATTTACACAGATAGCCCAACCACTGCTTTCTGGGGCATTATGAGTTCCACTGCACAAGGTGGATGCTTGGTACTTTCTGGCACACCAGGTGATCAGGAAGACAAGAATCTCCCAAACCAGTGAACAGTGTGGGTATCAGTATACTGAGAAGATCTCCTGATGTGGGAAGTACAGGTGAGTCTGGAATGCCCTCAAATGGTATTATAAGTGTCTACCATTGCTGCAATATTTTCTGCAACATTTTCTACTGTAATTTGAAATATTTTTTCTGCATTTCAGAACATTGTTCCTAATGATGTTTGTTTCCTCTGACAGATACAAGCAAGTACCAGGTTGGCTGTTGTGGGTAACTGTCTGCCTGTCTTTTGTGTGTGTGCTGTTGTTGGAATCTATATTGCTGTGGCACTGTGATGTTTTATTGGGCAGAGTGCATGGCTCTGTCTGTGTCTGACTGGCCATCATTTCATGCTTTTACTGCATTGTACGTTAGTGTGGTCTTATAAATGTGCCTGCCTCAGTGCACATACCTGTTGTAGCATACTTTATTTGTGAAGCTGTGGACACTCTGTCCTGCTACTGCTTTTCTGCATATGCACATTGTACAATTACATGTGTTGCAGCTGGTGATCATCATCTCAGGATTCTGTTTGCTTGCACATGCATGTACATTGTGTGTTTTCTGTATCTCCTTCATACTGCATGCCATAGCTGATTTGTCTTTTGTGCCTTTCAGCAGGGGTTGAATGGGAGGAAAATGACACTGGCCATTGTTGAAGGCAGCAAGAATATAAATCAAAGCAGGGGCAGTGAATTCCTAGTTTGTCACCTGTTCAACACTGTGTGCCAACTGTAACTCATCAACACTGACACCCTTCACTTTATGTATGGCTTCTGGTAGTCATAACAGCACCCTGTAGCCACAGTAAATCAGCCAATAATGACCCTACCATAGCTGAAGTTGCTGCTGAGGTGGATGACCAAGGAAGGAGTACCTCAGTAGAGAGGATGCTGACCTACCACCAGCAGGTAACCTCCTCATATCACCTGGCTTGGCTAGCTGGAATAAGAGTGGGTGCAGCATACAATGACTGACAGGAAGGTCACCAAATATGAACCCCTTCTACAGCAGATTGTAGACTTGTTAGATCATGAGAGGCAGGTAGTGCCCATCACACTGAACTCCTGGACCAAGGACTTTCTTCTACTTGGTCCTAGTAATATCTCTCTGGTTTGACTAGCAGCTGACGTGCCACCAGTGTTCCACCTTCTCCCCATCCATTTATGTGCCCTCTGTTTGTGTGTATTCCCATGTCTCCCACATTCTAGTGTGTACACATCCACCCCTGTTTATTGGTGCAGATACATGTGTGCTTGTTTATACCCACTGCCTACCCATCCCTTACATTTGGAGTACCACAGCAACCCTCATGCCCTTCTTTGTATGCTATCAGCTAAATCTTTGTGCCTCACTTTCATAATTTATTTCCTTCATGATATATCTCCCTGAAGCACAGCAATCTGCATACTCTCACAATATGCCCCTTCTTAGCTATTTATGTCTATTTGGCACAACAGTATATAGTCTCCATGCAGAGTCAGCCATCTGTATCCCTGAAAAGCATCTTTCTGAATCCTTGTCCAGGGTCATGCACCAGCATTTCATCCTCACCTACTACATGAATGGTGACTCCATCCTCATATAATTTACAGCACCCAAAAGCTCCACTCTAAACCCCATACTTACACTGTCACTCAGTTTTTGTTGCTGCATGGTAACAAGCCAGTTTGTGTCATAAGATGAATATTATAACTTTCAATTTCCAGAGAGATATTCTGTGCATATCTATAGCTATAGCTATATTTATATGTACATTTTTATTGTCTAGATAAACAAAGTAAGCACAAGTTTTTTTTCCTTTGGCAAACTGAAAGCATTGCCTAATTTATTGACTTGGTCAGTGTCACAAAGTAGCCAAATGATGGCTAAAGGAAACAAATCTTAGACAAAACATGAAGAGTATTTGCAGCTCATTGCCTTAATCCTCTGAACAAAATGTCAGGTAAAGCAAAGCGAGATGTAAAATGATGTGTTAGGATGTTATGGCCAACAGTGCAGAAGGTCTTGGCATTATGAAGACATTGTATAAATTGTCTTGTGTTGTAAAACTTGCACAGCTGTGTATTGTCAGAGTTGGATGAGGTTTCTTGTGTATATGGTTGAATTTTTGCTATTTCATAGAAGACAAAAGGTCTTTTACCTCACAGTAACTTTGCCTCTTTATGAAATATGACCAGCTTGGAAGCCACACATCTCAACTGTATATTCAATTTCTGTTTCATACAAACTTTGCTTCCAAGGAGTATATTCTTGAGGCCTGGGTGATGTTTTCTTGTGGTGTACAGTGACCTCAATGCATGCAGTGTTTGCCAACAAATTGATACTAGACAGGCAAAGTTACTGTTGAAGGCTGCAAACTGAAAACTCACTACAAAATTCCATATTTCTTTCAAGACCTGCATTTTCCTTCATTAAATACAGTCTGAATACCTCATCTCAATAAATTGTCTGATATTAACTATCATGCAATAATGATCACAAAACAAGTTGTCTTTAAATGGAAAGAACTTCTCTCCATGTGTTTAGGATTCAGAAACTTCACACATGAATTTAAAAATCCTTTCATCACTACATATATCATGATAGTTGCCAACATCACGTAGCACTAGTAATAATATGAATGTAGTCAATGTTTTGCTGAATTACTTCAAAAGAAATAAATTAAAGTTGAGCATCCAAAATGGTAGCAAAAAAGACTGCTGTTAATTCACAATCTACAAAACATGGCTAAATGCAGACACAGAGTACCAAGAACTCCACAGCTTTATAATTACTCTGGGATAAGTAAGTGACATGCAAGAATAAGTAAACACTAATTAAGGAAAAAATGCACCATAAAATGAATGTGATGTTGAAGTCATCCTCCGGATAATAAACAGCATAATTTTGAAACATTTCTGTTCGACAAACATGCTCAGCTTCATGCCTCAGTTCATGGAGGCAAAGATGTTTTAACATCATTTTCTTGATTAGCTGTGAAATACCTCAACCAGCTTATTTATCTGTGCAATACATTTTCAAAGTTTACTTTAAGTACTTAGTTTGTGCTGCTGTGTTAGCAAGGCGTTAAAGAAATGATGCAAAGTGTTCTCTCATGTGCTTCTAATAAATCTTAAAATATATTTGTCAAATTTATTGCATGAAAATGCTGATGGTGCATTCACATCTTCTTTTCTGTCTTTATACAATGTTTTGATGGTGTGCATGTGTGTGTGTGTGCGTGTGTGTGTGTGTGCGTGTGTGTGTGTGTGTGTGTGTGTGTGTGTGTGTGTGTGTGTGTGTGTGTGTGTGTGTGTGTGTGTGTGTGTGTGTGTTTGTGTATGTGTGTGTGTGTGTGTGCACGTGTGTGTGTGCACATGTGTGTGAGTGTGCACGCATGTGTGTGTATAAATACAGACTAAAGAATCCAATGCCAAAAGACAAAAAACAATGTTTATTGCAAAGCTTTCAGGTCACAAACACTCTTCCTCAGTGCTACTATCATGAAAGTAAAAAATACAATATTTAAACAGGAGTTCTTAAAAAACACATGATTACAGCCAGCCTATCACAGAATAATAATGATAACCCCCATCACATATTATAGTATAATTTTGTAACAATACATATGTATATGTAAAAAATATGTAAAAAAGTTATATAAAATCATTTCAAATTTCATATATAAATATATATGCACATACCATACACATATATATAAACATGTACATAAAACTATACATTTTCTGCCTGTTTTTTTTACTAAAATGGGCTTCAAGCTAACAACATTATTTAAACCAGGTAAAGAATCTGCCTGTAACCTAACTATCCATTCATACTCTTTAAGTTCAATAATATTGTTAATGTTACCACCCCTATTATTAACATATACTACATTAATAACATTGAATTTAAATTTATGTTCTTGACCTTTTCAGAAATGTGTTTACTTAATGCATTAGTTTTAATGTTTCTTCTAATATCAGACTTATGTTCAACTATACGTTCTCTTAATTTCCTTATAGTTTTTCCAACATAGAATGATGAACATGAAGAACAAGTAGCTACGTAAACAACATTAGTAGTATTACAATTTGCTGAACAATCAAACATATATTCTTTATTAGTTGTGGGGTATTTAAATATACTATTCTCAGGATAAATATCCATACAACAACTGCAGTTTAGACATTTTGTAGTACCTGGTTTACTAAAAATATTTTTTATGCTCCCAGTATGTTTAAAGTCTTTGTAGCACAACCTTTTCTTTAAATTATTTAGATGTCTGTAGTCAAAAAGTGGAATTGCCATGAAAATTGTCTAATTTCCTTCTATAATTGTCTTTACTTCAACAGTTTTTATATTATAAGTAGTTAAATACCTTATGTTACCATTTTTGTTCTTCTGTGTTAATAGTACATTAACATTACTATCCAAAAATATGGGTTGAATACTATTATGTCTTTGATCACAGACTTCCTCATAAACCTCTTTCACCTTTCCTAAATCATATCTACTTTCATAAAATTTTTGCATCATATCTTCTCCCTGTTGTCTAAAAATCTCATCTTCTGTATTACTTAATCTAGTCAAGTGGGCTCTTAGTACCCCTGTGAATAGATGAGGTGCATGCATACTATGCCTATTTACACAGAGGTTTTCTTGAACATCTTTTTTATGTACTCTAGTTTCTATTCTTCCTTCTAATTTTCTTATATCTACATCTAAGAAAACTATCTTTTCATTTGAACTCTCCATTTTAAACTTTAGAAAGCTGGTGGTAGAGTTAAGATAAGCAATCTATGTATTTAATTCTTGTTATGTACCTTTCCAAACAAGAAAGCAGTCATCTACAAACCTTTGGTAAAATCAAACATTACTATTCAAAGCATTTTGTTTACTATAAATGAATTTCTTCTCCCATTCATATAGTACTAAATTAGCATAACTGTTGGCTATGGGAGTACCCATGGCCACACCTGCCAACTGTAAGTTTCATTGTCAAACAAGAAACTGTTTTTAGTTAATACTAATTCCAATAATGTATAAATAGTTTCTATGTATCTGGCCTGTAGGCCTGCTTCCACACTTAGATAGTCTCATATAGCATCTATTCCATATCTGTTTGGTATTACTGTAAATAGGGACATAATGTCCAATGTAACAAAAACATAATCTATCCCTCGATGTTTGACATACCACTCTTTCAATTTACATAAAAAATCCGTTGTATCTTTCAAAATACTAGGACATTTTTCTAGATATATTTTCAACTGTTTTTGCAAATACATAGAAATGGGCTCAGTTATCCAACCACCCCCTGAGACTATTGGTCTCGGGGGGGGGGGGTTTGAACACATCTTTATGTATTTTAGGAATACCATATATCTGTGGTATTCTAGGGCATGGGACAGACAAATGATTAAACAATTCCACATTTATATCATTCATCAATTATAACTCATAAATGGCCATATTTATTTCAGAAATATGTCTTTTTACTTCTAAAAAAGTTATTTTTCTAAAGGTCTCTACATCCTGTACAATTTCATTTAAAGATACCATATATTTTACTCTGTTCATTATTACAGTGGCACTCCCTTTATCGGCCTGCTTTATAATAATATTTTCATCACTTTCTAACCGTTTAAGGGCTATATTTTCTGCATTTGTCAAGTTATAATATTCTCTTAGTTCACTTTCACACAGATGGTACTACTGTTACATTGGACATTATGCCACTATTTACAGTAAAACCAAACAGATATGGAATAGATGCTATACGAGACTAAGTGTGGAAGCAGGCCTACAGACCAGATACATAGAAACTCTTTGTACACTATTGGAATTAGTATTAACTAATAACATTGTCTTGTTTGACAATGAACCTTACTTGCATTTGGCAGGTGTGGCCATGGGTACTCCCATGGCCAACACTTATGCTAATTTAGTACTATATGAATGGGAGAAGAAATTCATTAATAGTAAACAAAATGCTTTGAATAATAATGTTATATTTTACCAAAGGTTTGTAGACAACTGCTTTCTTGTTTGGAAAGGTACATTACAAGAATTAAATACATAGATTGCTTATCTTAACTCTACTACCAGCTTTCTAAAGTTTAAAATGGAGAGTTTAAATGAAAAGATAGTTTTCTTAGATGTAGAGATAAGAAAAATAGAAGGAAGAATAGAAACTAGGGTACGTAAGAAAGATGTTCAAGTAAACCGCTATGTAAATAAGCATAGTATGCATGCACCTAATGTATTCACAGGGGTACTAAAAGCACAGTTGAATAGACTAAATAGACTTAATACAGAAGATGAGATTTTTAGACAACAGGCAGAAGATATGATGCAAGAATTTTATGAAAGTGGATATGATTTAGGAAAGGTGAAAGAAGTTTATGAGGAAGTCTGTGACCAAAGACATAATAATATTAAACCTATATTTTTGGATAGTAATGTTAATGTACTATTAACTCAAAAGAACAACAATGATAACATAAGGTATTTAACTACTTATAATATAAAAACGGTTGAAGTAAAGAAAATTATAGAAAGAAATTGGACAATTTTGATGGCAATGCCTGAGTTACAACAAATTTGTGGTGATAGACCACTTTTTGCTTACAGAAATCTAAATAATTTAAAGAGAAGGTTGTGCTACAAGGACCTTAAACAAACTGGCAGTATAAAAAATGTTTTTAGTAAACCAGGTACTACAAAATGTCTAAACTGTAGTTATATGGATATTTATATAGAGAATAACATATTTAAACACCCCACAACTAATAAAGAATATATGTTCGATTGTTCAGCAAATTGTAATACTACTAACGTTGTTTACTTAGCTACTTATACTTCATGTTCATCGTTCGATGTCAGAAAAACCATAAGGAAATTAAGAGAATGTATAGTTGAACATAAGTCTGATATTAGAAGAAACATCAAACTAATGCATTAAGTAAACACATTTCTGAAAAAGGTCAAGAACATCAATTTAAATTTAGAGTTATTGATGTAGTACATGTTAATAATAAGTGTGGTAACATTAACAATATTGTTGAACTTTAAGAGTATGAATGGTTAGTTAGGTTACAGGCAAATACTTTAACGGGTTTGAATAATGCTGTTAGCTTGAAGCGCATTTTAGTAAAAAAACAGGCAGAAAATGTATAGTTTTATATATATGTTTAAATATATATGTATGGTATGTGCATATATATTTATATATGAATTTTTAAATGAGTTTATATAACTTGTTTACATATACATATGTATTGTTGCAAAATTATATTATGATATGTGATGGGGGTTATCATTATTATTCTGTGATAGGCTGGCTGTAATCTTGTGTTTTTTAAGAACTTCTATTTAAATGTTGTATTTTTTACTTTCATGATAGTGGCACTGAGGAAGGGTGTTTGTGACCCGAAAGCTTTGCAATAAATGTTCGATGTTCTGTAGTCCTATCTCACCTTCATTCTTACATATGAGTTCGGAGCCGATCCTCAGCTCCGACTCGGCCAATTACAAAGCTCGAAGTCTCTCAGTTTGCTCGTGGCAAGGTAGGTATCCCATAGTGCACTAGTAAGAATCCCCAGATCTCGTTTACTGCATCTATGAGTTCAGAAGTGCTCTCTTACTTGGCCATGGCTAAGGTGGAATTTCTTCATTATTCAGTTTATTAAGTGATCGTTTTTTGATAATATCAGTAGTCTTTTTTCCTAATCATTCAAACAAAGCAGAATATAACTTTCATCAACATGATGTTCACAGACAGTTAAGGTTCTATCTACATAGAACCAAGGAATTTAGGAGATCAGACCAATTGTTTGTATCTTTTTTGGAGACAGGAAAAGGTATGCCAGTCTCCAAGATAATGTTATTTAACTGGATTTCAAATTGTATATCTTTTATTTACTCTTCTAATGGCAAAGAACTCCCATTTAAAATTAAAGCTCATTCTACCAGATCCGTATCCACATCTGCTGCCTTTCAAGCCAGAATTCCAATGGACAGTATATGTGCAGCAGCAATTTGGGCTACCCCTCATACTTTCATTACTCATTACAAATTGGATATGGCCTCCAGGGACAGAGCCTCCTTTGGTTCCATGGTTCTTAGGAGTATATTCTCATGAGCCACCCAAGAAAAAAGATGCTAGGGATGATGTCCCATATGTAAAAATGAAGGCGAGATAGGACTACAGAACATAAAGAAGTTATATACTCACCATAATGTTCCATGTTTGTAGTCCTACTTGCCCTTCATTCTTACAAACCCACCCTCCTACCCCCGTGCATGTATCCTTGGAAGATCTGGAGACAAGAGAGTATCTATCTTCCTTAAGGTTGGAGACCTTTCATCTTTGTTTTTTCCTTGTGGAAATGCCTTCTATTGCTTTTTAGATAGCAGCAAACAAGATCTAGGGATTCTTACTAGTGCACTATGGGATACCTACCATGCCATGAGCCAACTGAGAGACTTAGAGCTTTGTAATCGGCCGAGTCAGAGCTGAGGATTGTCCCCGAACCCATATGTAAGAATGAAGGGCGAGATGGACTACAAACATAGAACGTTATGGTGAGTACATAACTTCTTTTTTTTCTCTTTTGGCATTGGATTCTTGAGTCAGAATTCCACTGCTGCTTTTTTACTCCATTTATTGCAGTACAGCCTGTTTTCTGACATGTGTATAAATACACACACACACACACACACACACACACACACGCACACGCACACGCACACACACACAAATAACTATCTATCTATATACATTCACACACAAACAAATGTATAAATGTATATATGATTATATAATGAAAGGTCAACATGTCACTTAGTCAACATGCAAAATATGCACATCAATATGTCGACCATTCATCATATCACACATACAACACATCAGCACTCAGTGTATTTAAAAAAGAAACATATTTCCTCTTCCGATGCACTACCCATTCAACTCAAATCTATCTGAATTGTAGTAGTGTTATGAGAAGTCTTTTTTAAGTTAAGATGCATGTTAAGGTTAGAGTCAAGGAGGAAATTAGGTTTAGGTTGAACATGTATTACTAAGATGGAGCAGGGGACTTGCATCTTAACTTAAAAGTCCTTCAAAACTACCACTATGCAGCACAGCTCAGACACTCACCACACTCTCACACATGCATGTACACACACACACACACACACACACACACACACACACACACACACACACACACACACACACACACACACACTCAATCTATTCAAGCCTTACTCTAACCGTAACCCACACACATTCACACAAACACACAAACACACTTCTTGCATATTGGTATCTATCATTTCATCGAAGTTCCAATTCTCCGAACATAAAGTATCAAATACCATTTCAGTGAAGGATTACATCATCAAAATTTGTTCCCAGGAAAGGGAGTTAGTAGGCCATTGCAACAAATTTGCCCTTTCCCTCAGTGTAGTATGATCTTGGAGTTGGAATATATAATTAGGGAGTGTGGGGGCATAGCCCCCCATGTTGGGGGGGTGTGGGAGGCAAAGCCCCCCATCTTACATTTAAAATAATGTAATTTGCATTATGATCACTCTGGTGGCCAAGTAGTTTTTTTTTGCTGAGAAATCTTTTTGATGATGCAATTCTTTGCTGACATGACATTTGATGCTTTAAGTTCAACTAATAGGTGTTCAGAGTATTGTAGCTTCGATGAAATGATATAGACCCCTAGTATACATCCCACTTACCTGATATGGCAAAGCAAACAGCTGAAGAATCTATTGAAAAAAAAACAGGTGCTCAATCAAGCAACCCTGCACTTCCAGCTGTCAACCAAAGCAATGGTTGACCAAACAGATGACACTCACATGCACACACATACAAATACACACACACACACACACACACACACACACACACACACACACACACGCACACACACACACACACACACACACATTTTATATATATATATATATATATATATATATATATATATATACAGATAAGTAGATATTAGTTCACCATAAATACATGCGAGAGTGTGTGTGCGTGTGTGCGTGTGTGTGTGTGTGTGTGTGTGTGTGTGTGTGTGTGTGTGTGTGCAAGTGTGTGCGTGTGTGGGCATGTGTGCGTGTGCGTCTGTGCGTACGTGTATGTGCATGTGTGCATGCGTATGTGCTTGTGTGTATGTGTGTGTTTGTGTACCTGTGTGTTAAAGCTGCTAATTCACTTTGCTGGGTTGTGTCCAGTTCTGTAATTTGACATGCTTCCAAGTGAGCTTGGACAGCGGTGCAGTTGTTTGAATTGTGGCCTTACAACTCTAGGTTGTCATGCTTGATTCCTGGCTAAAGGGAGTTCGGTATATATTTTATGCTCTCCCATGTATTGTGTCTTTCCTGTGGGTACTGCAGGCTCATCCCACCTTTCAAAGATATGCTGTTGGGTGCCTTAGAAATCCTATGCTTTGCCTGTAATTAATGACAAGTGTGTCTGCACTTTTTTTGCAATGGACTGGTGTCCCATCCAAGACTGGTTCTTTGTCTACGGTCCATTTTTGATGAGATAGGCTTCCACTCCCACACAACACTATTTATGATAAAGGAGCATCACAGAATAACAGAATAGATAAATTAATTAATGAGTTTCTAAAGGTGCCATTTTGGATGTCACTTCTTATACAGACCTACATAGATAGCATTGCATTTGTTCTTTTTTGCATGCCTGCTGTGCTGTTTTGGTTATACAGGTCTGCAGTAGTGCTGTGTTATTCTGAATGAGCCTTTGGCAAACTATGGATGTGATTGCAAGGCCTACCAAAAGTAAAGCACAAGTAAAAATGTATTCAGTTAGGATAACTGCAGACTCTGCACATGATCCTGTGATGTCAATGTGTATGCTTAACAACAATGAAATGCAGCAAAGTAGTACACCAGGACTTCCATGTAAGCACTTGGCGGATGCCATTTGAATGACTTTTCAGAGATAGAAATGAACTCTGCAGAAACAAAATGCAAGCTGCAGTGAGTGCAGTCCAGCAGGACAGGATGTTCCAAGTGATATTGGAGGACAATCTGCAAATGCATCCTATTAGATAACCTGCACAGCACTGAGCCAGGCTCCAGTTATGCCAGCTGTCTGACCAGGAATTATAGATACAGATAAGACAGAGAGCTGGTGCAGACTATATGCAGGATGTATGCACCCCACATGTACTCACACAGTCTGTGGGGAAACCTTGTCTGGTAGTCTGAGTCTGGATATACTGACCTCTGGGGCATTCCAGCAGCATATGGGTGAAGCCATAGGGCTGTCCCAGACAGATGCTAGTTGCATAATATCACAGTTTCTGGCTGGCAGTTATGTGCCATAACATGGATGAATTTATCCACTTTCTGGAATCACCCAAGGATCACCAGGCTACCATGGAATGGTTCTATGCCAAATCTAACTTCACCCATGTTCTTAATGAATTGACTATATCTGTGTGCCAAAAAGGAAAACTCCTCTGAAGAAGCAGAGTGTAACATAAAAAAAGGGATGGCAATCACTCTGTCATCAGGTAGTGGCAGATGGCCTCATTATTAATATGATGGCCACACACACTAGTAGTGTGCATTATGCTGCCATATATTGAGAAAGTGACTTAAGGTTGGCTTTTCAAGAAGGAGATATCCCTGAGGGGCTACTACTTGCTACGCACATTTGTGCATCAGTAATGTGCTTTATCTCACAACATGCTACTGTAAAGCAATGTATCCAATTTTCTGAACATTTATATGAGACCAGGTGACTGGAGTTAAGCACTAAAACTCAGATTTAAGACACCATTTTGGGCCACAGCTATGCCTTCTGAGGATGGATTTATCAGAGTACAAATTTAACATGAAACAAACACCACTGAGTGAGTGTTGGCATGCTGCAATTATGATTCAGATGACTGGACACATCTGGGAGTGCACTATAATGCACTCCAAAAGCTGCCCAAATAGTCACCAAGTGTGCCATGTTGCACAATATGATTACATATAAACACAGCAGCTAGAGCAGTAAGTGAGGATCAGCTACCTCAAGAAACCCAAATGTCTAAAGTGGAGCCATCTGGGCATACACAAGATGATCAGGAGGTCACAAGGGTTCTCCCAAGAACATCCAGGTGTGGGTGACAAAGACTGCTGTCCTACATGCTAGCTTGAGCAACATGGCAATATCTGGTTCTGAACTTTTGATCCATGACATGGCAGACATAAACAAGTGCATTGATAAACAAGTGATGTGTGCCCAGTGATGCCCCCATGTTAGCATCACAGGTAACAGCTATGGTAATCTGCATAAACGTTGTCAATAAGGAACATCAGACATACCACACAAAGACATGATATGCTGTACAAAAAACAATTGTGTGCAGAAATGAATAGAACATATGAGAATGTATATTGAGAAATTCCTATAAACGGAAGAATGCAGGCAATGTACCCTACAACCTATGTCCATACCATTAAGTCTATGAGATGCATACACTTAAGGTCTTGGGTTTTATAAACAGATGAACAGAAACTGTTGCTCAAACTTTTTTTAACTGTTTTTCATAGTCTTTAACATACCTGATAAATTTCGTATTTTTTCTTTGTCATAAAGTGGCATCTTCATTTTTGACTTTTTCTGAAAGTAAATGCCATGGGTTCTTCAATTTCACTCCTGGAGGATGCTAATATCAATTTATCATTAATAATGTCCAAGTCTTTTTTTAACATCACTGAGTCAATTTTCACAGTTGGATATAAGAAACTTTAAATAACCCAAACCTGCTTGTTCATTGATATGTTTCCATTCTTTCATATAATATGTGACAGTGTTGCTCACGTTGTCCTCCACAGTGGTTAAAGCTTACTTGTTCTTGTATTGGCCAGGTTGTTATCATCTAACTATTTGCAAAGTGTATAAAGAGGCATACTATTGTGTTCCTGCTGATGTATATTCATTGCAGTTCACACTGTGTTGTGTAAATTTATGTATCTTCCTTTTTAGTAGTAGAGGCAGTTGTGTGCTTTCCATTTAATGAATATACATTAGGTTTTATTTGATACACTTTGCATTTACCCTTTTCAGACCAAATTTTTTCAATGACACTTGCCTGTTACATTGTTGAGACGTATGTATATTATTTTCTGCAGATCTTGGGATGGTAATATTTTGTTAACTGTACATGTTTCCAATAGAAACATGTCACTGCACTGAAAGTCAGTGCAAAGCCACTAAATGGTATTGTAGCTGGAGTGACAGTATCCACAATGCAGTGGTATTTTAATTTCCATAGCAATTGGTGCACTTCCATGTGGAAAGCAAATGTGGAAGTGATTTAATTACAGTACAGTCACTTAGATAGCTGTGACTGGATGGTATGCCTCATTCTCACATTATTATTTACAAATGTGCCGATGGTATCAAAACATATGTCAGACATGAAATCCTTTAAGTGACAGCATGCTGCTTGTATAGTGTGCACTTATGGTATATTTCAAATATAAATCAATATATATATATATATATATATATATATATATATATATATATATATATATATATATATATATATATATATATATATATATATATATATATATATATATATAGATATATAGACATATATATCTACTTGGTTAATATTCTGCATGTACCATGGCCTGTCAATGAGTGACTTACTTGTTACCTCAACAAATTCATGTGTAATATTTCTACAATATTACCTAACAAATATGTCATTCTAGGATCATATGTGCATAGGTGGTCAACACCCATGGTATCCAGGAGACTTCTGAGAAGCCCAGTCCAACTAAAAAAATGTACTGTCTGTTTAACTTATTTGTTTAAGTTTACAGTATAAGCAAAGGAATGTAAAATATTCATATCCTGTACCCTAACAAGTCAGACATTTATTACTATGTGATAACTGACAGACCATCCTATCAACTGTTTTTACAGTGTCAGTTCTCCATATAACATATGATTGCTATGGTCATATTATTAGCACACATGCAAACATCAATGTATGTTCATAGGTTCATAGGTAGGTACTAGGCTATTGGCCCTAGGGCTTAAATAAGCCTAGCCAAAATGTTTCAGCTTGTGCCTTCCATGTGATTTAGTTTTCTGCTCCTCTGTCGAGCAGGTCCGCAGAAGTGATTCCCGAGGTGAATTTCCTGTTCCCCATCCACTCATCAAGATTCTTCTTGAAGAGCACTAATGAGGAGCTCTGCCTCACATATATGGGGACCTTATTCCAGAGCAGGGGGAGTTTCTGGGACACAAATCTGTCCCTCCAACAAGTCCTGTTTATTGTAGACTCAATGTAAATAATGTACAGAGCCTACATCCTTGATTACATGACTGGATGTATGCATGACACTCCATTAGATAACTTACATGAGGCAGATGGCATTGAATTGGATATGTGCTTTATAGTGTCACAACTCTTTTGCTTCCTGCTTATACACTTTATTGCCTTTTATGCACTGATCCTGAATATACTATTCCTCAGTATGCATTTTACTGTAGTATTGCATGTGGGAATTGACATATCCCTGTAGTAGACATCAATATAGTTTACATAGTCCATGTCATGTTAACATACATACAGTGATAATGTCATCAAGGGCATTATCCATGGAACAATGTTATATACATTGACTTTACAGAACTGTATAATGAAATGTCACCACTCAAGTTTATTCATTTTTACTTCTGTAAAAATGAAGTTGTAGGATGTATGTCCTCTTTGTTTAAAATGGTGTTGTCACTGGTATGTTAGTCATGTAGTGTGAGGGCAACTGGAATATTTAGTGAAGGGGGTACATCATGCATAAACGTAGAAATACAGCTCAAAATACTTGCACATCATGTGCCGGGGAAAATATGTCTGTTCCTCCAAAACTGAGACAGCTGACATGTCTATCAGGAATTTCATAACCTATTTTGTTTTATGTCATGTTACAGAGGCCAGAACATGAGCCAGCTCACCCATCACCAAATGATATAGGAGATGCTAAACATACCTGCTGCCTGCATAAGGTAGGACAACAAAACTATGATGCTGATGATAACTGGCCAGGACCATCAAGACTGGTTGTTTTAGCAGATTGCTGTCAATGACCTCCACCACCTGCAGATAGCCTGAGGGACCAGATCTTGGTCATGGGTACAGTCATCTTCAGAACACAGATGCAAGAGCTGAGGGAAAGATTTTTTTCCAAGACATGGCACGGGCTGTGTATGGCGCCTTCTAGGACATCACTCAAGATGTCATTTGTAAAGATCAATCCAACCAAGAGGGTGGCTCCAGACATTAAGTATAATTTTTGTGTTTTACAGTTGTGTAATGTTGCCATCATGGATTTGTCATAATTTGTGCAAAGGGTTAATTGTATTTGCACATATACATGCATATTACTCCATATGGTGCCCATGCTTTCTCTTTTGTACATGTAATTTGAACAGAGCATTTTACAGCATACCCCATATGTACACATTATGCTTTATGGTTACCACTATGCAGCATTCCTAACTAAAGCAAGTGTTACAGATATTTTTGTTTCTTTTCACTGACAGTCACCTGCAGATGTTTATTACTAAGACTTTTGTATACCTTCATCTGTTTGCATTTCTGTTCCCATTTGATAAAATATAACCAAATATATGTACAGTCTCTTGATTCTCATCTGTGTCGAGATTGATGTCATATTGCTAGAATATGTGCAACTGACGACATGCACTGCTGAAGAAGTATAGCGTGTTCCTTTCCTGACAGTATTCATTATGCTCTGTGCACTTTTACCTCTGTCATGTAGTACTGAAATAATGGCAAATGCATCTTAAATGAGGAGAATGATTCTCTTGTGTTGTGCATCTTTGTACTTCTTTTTTGGCATTGAGTCCCTTTGTGGACTGTGATGATCATATTAGGGTTGGACTGATGGGTTGGTCCATTATGTACTTCTGTGCCACTAGTCACCTGTATGTGCACCTATTGTGCATTATGCCTCTGTGTTTCCTATGTTTACTATGACATATACAGTATGTGTGATATAGATATACCTAGATTTGTATCATGTAGGAGCATTCAGTCCCATACAGGTACCATTTTTCATGTGCATTTCATATTCAAAAGACTGTGTGTGTGTGTGTGTGTGTGTGTGTGTGTGTGTGTGTGTGTGTGTGTGTGTGGGTCTCCAGTGAGTACTTCTGTGTTGTATTACTTCTTCCTGATCTCTGTTATGCACATCTTTTGACTGTGAGACTATTGTGATATACTTCTAGAGATTTCTGCATATTGCATGTAAGTTGCACTGCAACTGCATGTTGATTGCATGTTGTACCTGTTTATATTTATCATCAAACCATAGTGTAAATCTTCTGCATGACACATTTACATAGTATCACAGTTGCACCCTACCCCCATGTCATTGTTTGATATGTGTGCTGTCAGCAGCATGGCTGGCTCATTTGGCACCCTGTGCTGCTCCTCTAATTTGGTGTACCTCAACAATAAGTTGAGGAGAAAAAAAAGTCCCTTGTCTGACTGTTGTGTCACTTCTGTCATGCCTTCACATTATACCGACATAGGTATAAAAAGTCACTTTTCCAAATAGGGCTCCTAGAAGGAGCCATGTCATGTCATCTTTGTTATACCCTCACATCCTGCTGATGTGAGGAGCTAAAAAAACATTCTCAGCACTCACAATCACTCCCCATAACACTTTGCACCCAGGGCAGCTAGCCCATATGCTCTACCCTAGCTACATGTCTGAATGTTGTACATGTGTGTTGCTCCACACTGTGATGGATGATAGATTTGTACACCTGCATTCCCTAGTTTCCATTACAACATATACATGATGCATTTGTGTCTGCTTTGCAGTTGTGCCACATGTTTAAAGAGATTAGCATGACAATACAAATGGATTAGATCTTACTATTCATTCTCAATAATGGGTGAACCAATGTTTCAGACAGGGTTTGTGTTGTACATGATTGTGCTGTGTGCACTTCTCACACACGTATGTCTTACAGGCAGTCGCATATGCAGGTTACGCTGATTGTCTGCAGCACTTTGACAGTGTGCTTTGTCATGGTTTCAAGCATGTGTGATGCTTTGCTGTATACATTGCTGCAATACTTAACTGTTATGAGCATGTTTCTTAATGGCTGCTGTACATTATATGTGGGGTCTTTACATGACCTCTGTCATTCCTGCAAAGACATATTTTGGGAATATGTAAAGATAGGCATGGCATATATCTATGATGTGTGCTGTCTGATTGTACATTTGTGTAACAGTTGCATTAGTGATCTGTGACAGTACTGTGGGTAAGTTTGCCTCTGCAAATAACACTTGTGTGCAACACATAGGCATCATCTTAACACATGCATACAAAGGTTTCCTGTAATAGGATCACTTTTACTCATTTTATGTAAATGTAGGTAGTCCTGATTTTGTGGTGGTATACATGAATTAACACATTCATCATGCTGTGCTATAGTGCTGTGGCCAATGTGTGTCCACATCACTGAGAAGTCAATGCACAGTAATGTACCAATGAGTATACATGCCACTGTAGAACATGTGATGGCAGCAAACTAAGAATGGGCCTGTTGTACATGCTGCTAAGATGACAGGTATTCAGTTATGGCAAACCTGTCCTCCATAATAACTATATAAAGACTGTGATATTTTCTGTGCCTACATTGTGTAGTGAATCCTCACCTGCATTTTTGCTGATCACTTGCCAGTAGCACAGCCAATTCCCCTGGGAAATGTAGGACTGGTGTTTGTCTTGGATGATAGATGCCTCAGTAATGAAGGTTTGGAGGTTCTATCTGAGCTCTGCATCTTTGATCCTACCTTAGTCTGCGTGGATCTGAGTAACCATCAGATTCCTCTTTGGTGGGTATATCTAGTGCGGATATCCTAGGGCATGGTTACAGATGTATGTAAGTCTGTGCTGCATTGCCCATTTTCTACAAGCATTGCTCCCTGTCATATACATAATGTCATTCATTTAGCATATTTATAAGGGCATCACACTGTCGCCTGCATCACAGTGATGCTGGTTTGTGAATTGATGCATTATTTTTGTACTTCTGCATGGTGGTCCATGCCTGTGCTGCATCCCAACACTGTTTGTTATCTTCTCATGACCCCTATTGTTCAGTGAGTGTGTGTATTACCTGTCTTCCACTTCCTGCCCTTTTTTGTGTGATCCCTACCTTTGTCTGTTCTGTGATGTTCATTTTGCTATACGTGTCTTGCCCACCCCTTTCTCCTCTTCCATTTCCCAAAATTTCATCAATCCTTCTTTTCTTAAAAAATAAAAAAGGAGTCTATTTCCACCAAAGAAAAATGCTCCTGCCCTTTTGACCCTCCTTATGACCTTCCTTTTCTGTCTTCCCCCATATGTGTCCCTCTTCTTTTCTCTTACCTACCATCTACTATCTTATCTCCCCTTTCTTCAGGGTATGTATTTTGCATGTGTTCCCCCAAGGGTCTCACCCCCAGTATAGATGACATGGCTATGTAAGCTGCATCATCAACAACACTGTTTTAGTTTTTTTTCAGATTATGATAGCATGTACGAAAGAAAATATTTTTTTTTCCAGATTATGACAGAATTTGCAGAAAAATAAAAGAGCTGTATGGTGTACATGGAATTTTATTGCTGGTTATTCACACTCTGTAAACTGAAAGCACAAATATAATAGCATATAAGTAACATTTCATTAAAGTGGAACACTTTTGTTTATACACATTACAATGCTCTGCAATTTCCACCACAATCTGCTGAATTATAATGTATGGCAAGAGTTTTTGTTGAAATTGTTTTGCTATATGTGCATTTCCTACCCAGTAATTGCTTTTGAGCCTTACTTATTGACTAACTTTGATATCCTTGGCACTAACCAGTTTTTGTATGCTGATATGCTACTTGTGTACTGCACCTTTTTTGCATATTGCATAGCTTTTTGCAAGTTTTGCATTTAACTCAGCACATTCCACTAAGTTCTGCAATTTCTTTTAAATCTTGCCCAGGAACTTGGGTGTTTATTAAGATAACATTGTTTTTCACTGTCTTTTAAGATTAATACAAGAACCAAACAGGGTTATTGCAATTCATTGTTAATGCTTGCTCTAGTTATTGAAACCTTTATGAACATTGTAAGAAATAAACAAAAAGCAGAAGGATTTGCGATCTCAAATAGCTATCACTGGAAATTTCAACTTTTTGTAGATGACATCCTGCTGACATTGGTGAAATAAATAATGAAATATAT
>NC_056736.1:468339907-468342407 GCF_019279795.1 Protopterus annectens | reverse complement strand
AATTCACCCTCGAAAGTAAGATAATTGTGATCCAACACTAGGTCCATCATATCCATGATTAGATTTATTTTATCCCAGGTCAATGTAGAAAACTTTCTAAGACTCCTGGCAAATCTCTCTAGTCCCTCGTCCTTTGGAATACATGAAAATAAGTCACATACATCAATGGTGATGAATGTACATTGTTCTGTCCATTTGTCAGGACTGAGTTTACTCAAGAAATCCCATGGGTCTTTGATGATGAATGGTACATGTGTATAAATATGTTTCGTCCATCTATCGATCGTTACTCCTATGTTATATGTTTTTGACATTGAACCTGAGATGATGGGTCTGAAGGGTGGTTTGGTCAGAGACTTATGAATTTTCGGTATTCCTATTATGCAAGCCATCACTGGATGATCCACTTTTAGAAACCTATATACTTCTTCTGTGATGCGGTTATCAATAAAGTATTTTTCCAAAGCTATGTCAATTCTTCTAAAACCTTGGTTAATTTGATTGATAGAAACCTGTTGGTAATTCCCAGAATGGTATAAAATATGGTATATCTCAGTGATATAATCTTTTTGGGGATAAATAACTGCCCCTCCTCCCTTGTCGGGTTTCATTATTCTTACGTGTTTTTTATACATATATTCATTCAGTACCGCTCTTTCTTCTTTGGAGATGTTATCTTTTGTTAATTCCTGTTTTTTCCGATATTCTCTTGTGATTTCATGGTTGAGTAGATACAGTTCTTTACATATCATTTGTTCAAATACATTCACTTGTGAATTGTACTGAGGTATAAATGTACTTTTTCTTTTTAATTCAGTGGGTATGTATGTGGCCTCATCATCCTTTCCTTTTTCAAATAGTAGAGCCAGGTTAAGTCTGCGACTATATAATTTGATTTCTTTGATATGATCTACTAGATTGAATTTCTGTGTAGGGATGAATTTGGTTCCTTTGCATAAAAGGGAACATAATTCTTCATGAATAGGGACATCTGTGTAGTTGTACACGTTGAAGCCTTTATAGTGCGTGATACTAGGTTTTTCTTTTTCTAATTCTGATGTATCTACCTCCTGTATATCTATTTTCACAGTTTCATCATGTCCATTATTTGAATTTTCATTGTTGATGTTGAAGGGAGATGGGACCACGTCAATCTCTCTAGATGGAACTAAAATGGCAGGAGGAGAGACAGTAAAACCTCCAACTGTCGTTTTAAACTGACAAACTCTGGATTTTACTTGTATTTTCTGCTGCTCTGATAATTTGTTTTTCCATAATTTTGATGGTGTCTTCCTCCCTGAAAATTTTCCTGTCGGTCCACCTGTCTTCTACCTCTTACATGTGTATATCCTTCATCTAATCTTTCTTTCCTATCTTGTGGCCAAACATATACCTTACAAGTTCTATATAGCTCCATATCACGCTCTAATTTTTTGTTTTTCCTTCGGAATATATTTTCCGCTGTGGTTTCTGCCATTTGGAATTGTTTGTGGTATAAATCATACCACTGTTCAAATGCAGGGTTACATAAAATAAATTCATTAACATGCTCTACTTCATCAATGAGTACATTCAACTTATCCTCGTAACACTTCAATAACAAATTCATATAACAAATGCCAAAATCATCAAACAAACTGTTGAAAGCTGAAATTGTACTCTCATTGTATTCTAGGCCCATAGGTAGATTGTATAACCTAATCCCTTTAGGAACTACCTTCGAATTAATGCATTGCTTCAAATAAGCTTTATCAACTTTAATATTCTGTATTTGTATTAAAATGTTTCCCATTTTGTATATACTATTTTTGATGGATTCATTTTGATCATCATCCCCATATTTTTTGTTAATAACATTATCATGATGTTGAAACATTTCATTAGAGTGTGATGGATCAAAAGCATAATCATTTTTGAGAAACTTATTAAATGTGGAATAATAATTATCAACATGTTTTCCTTGTGTAACTCTCTTGTTTCTCACAGTATTTTCATTGTGTAACAAGTTAGAATTACTAGGTATAGTACATTGAGTTTTAGTATTTGGCATACATGCCATAGCAGAATAGGTTTTTTTGGGGGGTGCATGTTTCGGCTTGGCCCCTCTATAGTCCATTTCAGCTCTACTGTGAAAAAAGCTGAAATCGAAGGTAAAGTCCTTTTCAGGTATCGATAGGTCATCAACACCCCTTGGGTTCATATCTATATTGCCCGTTCTGTGTGATGACCCTGTTTGATTTAAATACCCCTGTTCATTGGGTATTTCAACATTGGTATCCACTGTCAATAATAAGTCATTCTCGCTGTTATCCTGAATCCTGGGTATGTCCTTGTGGGAAGATGTTCGTTCATGTTTACCGTTAATATGTGTAGATTTAACAATCGAAGTGACTAATTCCGTGAGCTTGCTGACATCTTGGTGTAATCTGGCTACTTCAGCCCTTAAACCCTTTTTTATACAGGTCCAATATAAGTTATGTTACAAATGGAGTACTGTTTC